>NW_028142498.1:0-57865 GCF_055691185.1 Crinia signifera | reverse complement strand
GCGTATCAGATATTAAACTGATAAGAACAGATACTACACTTGATCTTAGCCAAAAGGCCGAGAAGCGATAACCCGAATGGGCTCCCAGCAAACCGCGCGAACCTGAATTCGGCCAGCAATACTGGTGGAGAGGAGATCAGCACCACGGACACATCTAACACACACACATCACTTCTTTGTCGTTGCAGTCTGAAAGATACCTGGCTGTACGGCAGGTGTGATTAGGACTTGAAGTGCTGGACAGGGACCGGAGGACGAGTAGCCATCCAACTGATTTTGTGATTAGGTCGTCGGCGGGCGGGAAGGGAGCCTCAGCTGGGTAGGAGGCCAAATTTGCATGTGCTCCGCCCCGTCTGTTGACGTCGCGTCAACAGACACACACCCACTAGGCAGACGACCAACAGGCAAGCAGCAGCAGCCAGCTGTCTCCTCGCTCTTTGCTGCTGCATGCCTGTGTCCCTGACGAACTGCTGCTGACTAAATCAATCAGCTAGCTGCTGCAGAGGAGAAGGAGGAATCTTGCACAATCAGGTGCAATGACGGCTTTCCTGTTTTGAGCCCATTCAGCAGCAGTAGTAGACAGTCAGATGGACAGGCATTCATGTGGCAGGACCCTTTGTGTGACATCACAATCTGCCCTCTATGACATCACAAGCTGCTCACTCGGAATCCGGCGGAACCTGACAGCCAGACAGTCACTTGGAACAGACAGGCAGACAGGACAGTCATGTGTAGGTGAGCTGGGTGGGCCAATGTTTTCTTTTATTGGCAGTTACCACCCAAATGATGGTCCGAAGAAGGTAAGTGATACTTTTTCTAAATTCCCCCCTCTCAATGATCATCAATTGTTTGGCTCGGAAAAAAAATGGAAGAGGAAAAAAAATTCCCATAACAAAAGAAATGAGGAAAAAAAATTCCCAAAACAAAAGAAATGAGGAAAAAAAATTCCCAAAACAAAAGAGAGAAAAGAGCGCGCAAAAAGAAAAGAAAAAAATATAAGAAATAAAGAAAGAAAGAAAGAGAGAGGAAAAAAAAAAACCAAGCCATTTCAAATGGAGAGGGAGGGGGGGTCCAAAAATGCCATTGCTGTGATCCAGTTGATGTTTCCGTGGTAAGATCGTAGGTAAGTCACATAGTGTTTGCATATTTATTGGGAGGTCGCAGCGATTGATAAGTCCTTTAATTTAGGCAGGCTTCCGGTCTTTTGCCTAGGCCGCACATGCTGATATCAAGTGTAGTGTCACGTAAAAATATTTAACTGCCTCGATTCCAGAAAGTACAATTCAAGGAGTCAAGAAATAGTCACAAAATGATACACTGGAGGCAGGATTTCAAAGTATTTATGCACAAGGGTTAAACCTTGAAGCAGCAAATGCATGCATTTCTAAATACAAAGGTGCACAAACAATTGATACTCCAAATCAAGTGCCAGGAATGGAAATAGTCTATTTTTGGATAACAGATTAGGAAGGTGCACCGGTCCTGGAAGTACTGCAATACCAGGTCAATGCGTGGAGTGGACAGAGCAAGCTCTTCTTCCATCTCCCTGTTCTAAAAATCCATTTAATATATGGCCCCCAGATAGGGGGCGTATCAGATATTAAACTGATAAGAACAGATACTACACTTGATCTTAGCCAAAAGGCCGAGAAGCGATAACCCGAATGGGCTCCCAGCAAACCGCGCGAACCTGAATTCGGCCAGCAATACTGGTGGAGAGGAGATCAGCACCACGGACACATCTAACACACACACATCACTTCTTTGTCGTTGCAGTCTGAAAGATACCTGGCTGTACGGCAGGTGTGATTAGGACTTGAAGTGCTGGACAGGGACCGGAGGACGAGTAGCCATCCAACTGATTTTGTGATTAGGTCGTCGGCGGGCGGGAAGGGAGCCTCAGCTGGGTAGGAGGCCAAATTTGCATGTGCTCCGCCCCGTCTGTTGACGTCGCGTCAACAGACACACACCCACTAGGCAGACGACCAACAGGCAAGCAGCAGCAGCCAGCTGTCTCCTCGCTCTTTGCTGCTGCATGCCTGTGTCCCTGACGAACTGCTGCTGACTAAATCAATCAGCTAGCTGCTGCAGAGGAGAAGGAGGAATCTTGCACAATCAGGTGCAATGACGGCTTTCCTGTTTTGAGCCCATTCAGCAGCAGTAGTAGACAGTCAGATGGACAGGCATTCATGTGGCAGGACCCTTTGTGTGACATCACAATCTGCCCTCTATGACATCACAAGCTGCTCACTCGGAATCCGGCGGAACCTGACAGCCAGACAGTCACTTGGAACAGACAGGCAGACAGGACAGTCATGTGTAGGTGAGCTGGGTGGGCCAATGTTTTCTTTTATTGGCAGTTACCACCCAAATGATGGTCCGAAGAAGGTAAGTGATACTTTTTCTAAATTCCCCCCTCTCAATGATCATCAATTGTTTGGCTCGGAAAAAAAATGGAAGAGGAAAAAAAATTCCCATAACAAAAGAAATGAGGAAAAAAAATTCCCAAAACAAAAGAAATGAGGAAAAAAAATTCCCAAAACAAAAGAGAGAAAAGAGCGCGCAAAAAGAAAAGAAAAAAATATAAGAAATAAAGAAAGAAAGAAAGAGAGAGGAAAAAAAAAAACCAAGCCATTTCAAATGGAGAGGGAGGGGGGGTCCAAAAATGCCATTGCTGTGATCCAGTTGATGTTTCCGTGGTAAGATCGTAGGTAAGTCACATAGTGTTTGCATATTTATTGGGAGGTCGCAGCGATTGATAAGTCCTTTAATTTAGGCAGGCTTCCGGTCTTTTGCCTAGGCCGCACATGCTGATATCAAGTGTAGTGTCACGTAAAAATATTTAACTGCCTCGATTCCAGAAAGTACAATTCAAGGAGTCAAGAAATAGTCACAAAATGATACACTGGAGGCAGGATTTCAAAGTATTTATGCACAAGGGTTAAACCTTGAAGCAGCAAATGCATGCATTTCTAAATACAAAGGTGCACAAACAATTGATACTCCAAATCAAGTGCCAGGAATGGAAATAGTCTATTTTTGGATAACAGATTAGGAAGGTGCACCGGTCCTGGAAGTACTGCAATACCAGGTCAATGCGTGGAGTGGACAGAGCAAGCTCTTCTTCCATCTCCCTGTTCTAAAAATCCATTTAATATATGGCCCCCAGATAGGGGGCGTATCAGATATTAAACTGATAAGAACAGATACTACACTTGATCTTAGCCAAAAGGCCGAGAAGCGATAACCCGAATGGGCTCCCAGCAAACCGCGCGAACCTGAATTCGGCCAGCAATACTGGTGGAGAGGAGATCAGCACCACGGACACATCTAACACACACACATCACTTCTTTGTCGTTGCAGTCTGAAAGATACCTGGCTGTACGGCAGGTGTGATTAGGACTTGAAGTGCTGGACAGGGACCGGAGGACGAGTAGCCATCCAACTGATTTTGTGATTAGGTCGTCGGCGGGCGGGAAGGGAGCCTCAGCTGGGTAGGAGGCCAAATTTGCATGTGCTCCGCCCCGTCTGTTGACGTCGCGTCAACAGACACACACCCACTAGGCAGACGACCAACAGGCAAGCAGCAGCAGCCAGCTGTCTCCTCGCTCTTTGCTGCTGCATGCCTGTGTCCCTGACGAACTGCTGCTGACTAAATCAATCAGCTAGCTGCTGCAGAGGAGAAGGAGGAATCTTGCACAATCAGGTGCAATGACGGCTTTCCTGTTTTGAGCCCATTCAGCAGCAGTAGTAGACAGTCAGATGGACAGGCATTCATGTGGCAGGACCCTTTGTGTGACATCACAATCTGCCCTCTATGACATCACAAGCTGCTCACTCGGAATCCGGCGGAACCTGACAGCCAGACAGTCACTTGGAACAGACAGGCAGACAGGACAGTCATGTGTAGGTGAGCTGGGTGGGCCAATGTTTTCTTTTATTGGCAGTTACCACCCAAATGATGGTCCGAAGAAGGTAAGTGATACTTTTTCTAAATTCCCCCCTCTCAATGATCATCAATTGTTTGGCTCGGAAAAAAAATGGAAGAGGAAAAAAAATTCCCATAACAAAAGAAATGAGGAAAAAAAATTCCCAAAACAAAAGAAATGAGGAAAAAAAATTCCCAAAACAAAAGAGAGAAAAGAGCGCGCAAAAAGAAAAGAAAAAAATATAAGAAATAAAGAAAGAAAGAAAGAGAGAGGAAAAAAAAAAACCAAGCCATTTCAAATGGAGAGGGAGGGGGGGTCCAAAAATGCCATTGCTGTGATCCAGTTGATGTTTCCGTGGTAAGATCGTAGGTAAGTCACATAGTGTTTGCATATTTATTGGGAGGTCGCAGCGATTGATAAGTCCTTTAATTTAGGCAGGCTTCCGGTCTTTTGCCTAGGCCGCACATGCTGATATCAAGTGTAGTGTCACGTAAAAATATTTAACTGCCTCGATTCCAGAAAGTACAATTCAAGGAGTCAAGAAATAGTCACAAAATGATACACTGGAGGCAGGATTTCAAAGTATTTATGCACAAGGGTTAAACCTTGAAGCAGCAAATGCATGCATTTCTAAATACAAAGGTGCACAAACAATTGATACTCCAAATCAAGTGCCAGGAATGGAAATAGTCTATTTTTGGATAACAGATTAGGAAGGTGCACCGGTCCTGGAAGTACTGCAATACCAGGTCAATGCGTGGAGTGGACAGAGCAAGCTCTTCTTCCATCTCCCTGTTCTAAAAATCCATTTAATATATGGCCCCCAGATAGGGGGCGTATCAGATATTAAACTGATAAGAACAGATACTACACTTGATCTTAGCCAAAAGGCCGAGAAGCGATAACCCGAATGGGCTCCCAGCAAACCGCGCGAACCTGAATTCGGCCAGCAATACTGGTGGAGAGGAGATCAGCACCACGGACACATCTAACACACACACATCACTTCTTTGTCGTTGCAGTCTGAAAGATACCTGGCTGTACGGCAGGTGTGATTAGGACTTGAAGTGCTGGACAGGGACCGGAGGACGAGTAGCCATCCAACTGATTTTGTGATTAGGTCGTCGGCGGGCGGGAAGGGAGCCTCAGCTGGGTAGGAGGCCAAATTTGCATGTGCTCCGCCCCGTCTGTTGACGTCGCGTCAACAGACACACACCCACTAGGCAGACGACCAACAGGCAAGCAGCAGCAGCCAGCTGTCTCCTCGCTCTTTGCTGCTGCATGCCTGTGTCCCTGACGAACTGCTGCTGACTAAATCAATCAGCTAGCTGCTGCAGAGGAGAAGGAGGAATCTTGCACAATCAGGTGCAATGACGGCTTTCCTGTTTTGAGCCCATTCAGCAGCAGTAGTAGACAGTCAGATGGACAGGCATTCATGTGGCAGGACCCTTTGTGTGACATCACAATCTGCCCTCTATGACATCACAAGCTGCTCACTCGGAATCCGGCGGAACCTGACAGCCAGACAGTCACTTGGAACAGACAGGCAGACAGGACAGTCATGTGTAGGTGAGCTGGGTGGGCCAATGTTTTCTTTTATTGGCAGTTACCACCCAAATGATGGTCCGAAGAAGGTAAGTGATACTTTTTCTAAATTCCCCCCTCTCAATGATCATCAATTGTTTGGCTCGGAAAAAAAATGGAAGAGGAAAAAAAATTCCCATAACAAAAGAAATGAGGAAAAAAAATTCCCAAAACAAAAGAAATGAGGAAAAAAAATTCCCAAAACAAAAGAGAGAAAAGAGCGCGCAAAAAGAAAAGAAAAAAATATAAGAAATAAAGAAAGAAAGAAAGAGAGAGGAAAAAAAAAAACCAAGCCATTTCAAATGGAGAGGGAGGGGGGGTCCAAAAATGCCATTGCTGTGATCCAGTTGATGTTTCCGTGGTAAGATCGTAGGTAAGTCACATAGTGTTTGCATATTTATTGGGAGGTCGCAGCGATTGATAAGTCCTTTAATTTAGGCAGGCTTCCGGTCTTTTGCCTAGGCCGCACATGCTGATATCAAGTGTAGTGTCACGTAAAAATATTTAACTGCCTCGATTCCAGAAAGTACAATTCAAGGAGTCAAGAAATAGTCACAAAATGATACACTGGAGGCAGGATTTCAAAGTATTTATGCACAAGGGTTAAACCTTGAAGCAGCAAATGCATGCATTTCTAAATACAAAGGTGCACAAACAATTGATACTCCAAATCAAGTGCCAGGAATGGAAATAGTCTATTTTTGGATAACAGATTAGGAAGGTGCACCGGTCCTGGAAGTACTGCAATACCAGGTCAATGCGTGGAGTGGACAGAGCAAGCTCTTCTTCCATCTCCCTGTTCTAAAAATCCATTTAATATATGGCCCCCAGATAGGGGGCGTATCAGATATTAAACTGATAAGAACAGATACTACACTTGATCTTAGCCAAAAGGCCGAGAAGCGATAACCCGAATGGGCTCCCAGCAAACCGCGCGAACCTGAATTCGGCCAGCAATACTGGTGGAGAGGAGATCAGCACCACGGACACATCTAACACACACACATCACTTCTTTGTCGTTGCAGTCTGAAAGATACCTGGCTGTACGGCAGGTGTGATTAGGACTTGAAGTGCTGGACAGGGACCGGAGGACGAGTAGCCATCCAACTGATTTTGTGATTAGGTCGTCGGCGGGCGGGAAGGGAGCCTCAGCTGGGTAGGAGGCCAAATTTGCATGTGCTCCGCCCCGTCTGTTGACGTCGCGTCAACAGACACACACCCACTAGGCAGACGACCAACAGGCAAGCAGCAGCAGCCAGCTGTCTCCTCGCTCTTTGCTGCTGCATGCCTGTGTCCCTGACGAACTGCTGCTGACTAAATCAATCAGCTAGCTGCTGCAGAGGAGAAGGAGGAATCTTGCACAATCAGGTGCAATGACGGCTTTCCTGTTTTGAGCCCATTCAGCAGCAGTAGTAGACAGTCAGATGGACAGGCATTCATGTGGCAGGACCCTTTGTGTGACATCACAATCTGCCCTCTATGACATCACAAGCTGCTCACTCGGAATCCGGCGGAACCTGACAGCCAGACAGTCACTTGGAACAGACAGGCAGACAGGACAGTCATGTGTAGGTGAGCTGGGTGGGCCAATGTTTTCTTTTATTGGCAGTTACCACCCAAATGATGGTCCGAAGAAGGTAAGTGATACTTTTTCTAAATTCCCCCCTCTCAATGATCATCAATTGTTTGGCTCGGAAAAAAAATGGAAGAGGAAAAAAAATTCCCATAACAAAAGAAATGAGGAAAAAAAATTCCCAAAACAAAAGAAATGAGGAAAAAAAATTCCCAAAACAAAAGAGAGAAAAGAGCGCGCAAAAAGAAAAGAAAAAAATATAAGAAATAAAGAAAGAAAGAAAGAGAGAGGAAAAAAAAAAACCAAGCCATTTCAAATGGAGAGGGAGGGGGGGTCCAAAAATGCCATTGCTGTGATCCAGTTGATGTTTCCGTGGTAAGATCGTAGGTAAGTCACATAGTGTTTGCATATTTATTGGGAGGTCGCAGCGATTGATAAGTCCTTTAATTTAGGCAGGCTTCCGGTCTTTTGCCTAGGCCGCACATGCTGATATCAAGTGTAGTGTCACGTAAAAATATTTAACTGCCTCGATTCCAGAAAGTACAATTCAAGGAGTCAAGAAATAGTCACAAAATGATACACTGGAGGCAGGATTTCAAAGTATTTATGCACAAGGGTTAAACCTTGAAGCAGCAAATGCATGCATTTCTAAATACAAAGGTGCACAAACAATTGATACTCCAAATCAAGTGCCAGGAATGGAAATAGTCTATTTTTGGATAACAGATTAGGAAGGTGCACCGGTCCTGGAAGTACTGCAATACCAGGTCAATGCGTGGAGTGGACAGAGCAAGCTCTTCTTCCATCTCCCTGTTCTAAAAATCCATTTAATATATGGCCCCCAGATAGGGGGCGTATCAGATATTAAACTGATAAGAACAGATACTACACTTGATCTTAGCCAAAAGGCCGAGAAGCGATAACCCGAATGGGCTCCCAGCAAACCGCGCGAACCTGAATTCGGCCAGCAATACTGGTGGAGAGGAGATCAGCACCACGGACACATCTAACACACACACATCACTTCTTTGTCGTTGCAGTCTGAAAGATACCTGGCTGTACGGCAGGTGTGATTAGGACTTGAAGTGCTGGACAGGGACCGGAGGACGAGTAGCCATCCAACTGATTTTGTGATTAGGTCGTCGGCGGGCGGGAAGGGAGCCTCAGCTGGGTAGGAGGCCAAATTTGCATGTGCTCCGCCCCGTCTGTTGACGTCGCGTCAACAGACACACACCCACTAGGCAGACGACCAACAGGCAAGCAGCAGCAGCCAGCTGTCTCCTCGCTCTTTGCTGCTGCATGCCTGTGTCCCTGACGAACTGCTGCTGACTAAATCAATCAGCTAGCTGCTGCAGAGGAGAAGGAGGAATCTTGCACAATCAGGTGCAATGACGGCTTTCCTGTTTTGAGCCCATTCAGCAGCAGTAGTAGACAGTCAGATGGACAGGCATTCATGTGGCAGGACCCTTTGTGTGACATCACAATCTGCCCTCTATGACATCACAAGCTGCTCACTCGGAATCCGGCGGAACCTGACAGCCAGACAGTCACTTGGAACAGACAGGCAGACAGGACAGTCATGTGTAGGTGAGCTGGGTGGGCCAATGTTTTCTTTTATTGGCAGTTACCACCCAAATGATGGTCCGAAGAAGGTAAGTGATACTTTTTCTAAATTCCCCCCTCTCAATGATCATCAATTGTTTGGCTCGGAAAAAAAATGGAAGAGGAAAAAAAATTCCCATAACAAAAGAAATGAGGAAAAAAAATTCCCAAAACAAAAGAAATGAGGAAAAAAAATTCCCAAAACAAAAGAGAGAAAAGAGCGCGCAAAAAGAAAAGAAAAAAATATAAGAAATAAAGAAAGAAAGAAAGAGAGAGGAAAAAAAAAAACCAAGCCATTTCAAATGGAGAGGGAGGGGGGGTCCAAAAATGCCATTGCTGTGATCCAGTTGATGTTTCCGTGGTAAGATCGTAGGTAAGTCACATAGTGTTTGCATATTTATTGGGAGGTCGCAGCGATTGATAAGTCCTTTAATTTAGGCAGGCTTCCGGTCTTTTGCCTAGGCCGCACATGCTGATATCAAGTGTAGTGTCACGTAAAAATATTTAACTGCCTCGATTCCAGAAAGTACAATTCAAGGAGTCAAGAAATAGTCACAAAATGATACACTGGAGGCAGGATTTCAAAGTATTTATGCACAAGGGTTAAACCTTGAAGCAGCAAATGCATGCATTTCTAAATACAAAGGTGCACAAACAATTGATACTCCAAATCAAGTGCCAGGAATGGAAATAGTCTATTTTTGGATAACAGATTAGGAAGGTGCACCGGTCCTGGAAGTACTGCAATACCAGGTCAATGCGTGGAGTGGACAGAGCAAGCTCTTCTTCCATCTCCCTGTTCTAAAAATCCATTTAATATATGGCCCCCAGATAGGGGGCGTATCAGATATTAAACTGATAAGAACAGATACTACACTTGATCTTAGCCAAAAGGCCGAGAAGCGATAACCCGAATGGGCTCCCAGCAAACCGCGCGAACCTGAATTCGGCCAGCAATACTGGTGGAGAGGAGATCAGCACCACGGACACATCTAACACACACACATCACTTCTTTGTCGTTGCAGTCTGAAAGATACCTGGCTGTACGGCAGGTGTGATTAGGACTTGAAGTGCTGGACAGGGACCGGAGGACGAGTAGCCATCCAACTGATTTTGTGATTAGGTCGTCGGCGGGCGGGAAGGGAGCCTCAGCTGGGTAGGAGGCCAAATTTGCATGTGCTCCGCCCCGTCTGTTGACGTCGCGTCAACAGACACACACCCACTAGGCAGACGACCAACAGGCAAGCAGCAGCAGCCAGCTGTCTCCTCGCTCTTTGCTGCTGCATGCCTGTGTCCCTGACGAACTGCTGCTGACTAAATCAATCAGCTAGCTGCTGCAGAGGAGAAGGAGGAATCTTGCACAATCAGGTGCAATGACGGCTTTCCTGTTTTGAGCCCATTCAGCAGCAGTAGTAGACAGTCAGATGGACAGGCATTCATGTGGCAGGACCCTTTGTGTGACATCACAATCTGCCCTCTATGACATCACAAGCTGCTCACTCGGAATCCGGCGGAACCTGACAGCCAGACAGTCACTTGGAACAGACAGGCAGACAGGACAGTCATGTGTAGGTGAGCTGGGTGGGCCAATGTTTTCTTTTATTGGCAGTTACCACCCAAATGATGGTCCGAAGAAGGTAAGTGATACTTTTTCTAAATTCCCCCCTCTCAATGATCATCAATTGTTTGGCTCGGAAAAAAAATGGAAGAGGAAAAAAAATTCCCATAACAAAAGAAATGAGGAAAAAAAATTCCCAAAACAAAAGAAATGAGGAAAAAAAATTCCCAAAACAAAAGAGAGAAAAGAGCGCGCAAAAAGAAAAGAAAAAAATATAAGAAATAAAGAAAGAAAGAAAGAGAGAGGAAAAAAAAAAACCAAGCCATTTCAAATGGAGAGGGAGGGGGGGTCCAAAAATGCCATTGCTGTGATCCAGTTGATGTTTCCGTGGTAAGATCGTAGGTAAGTCACATAGTGTTTGCATATTTATTGGGAGGTCGCAGCGATTGATAAGTCCTTTAATTTAGGCAGGCTTCCGGTCTTTTGCCTAGGCCGCACATGCTGATATCAAGTGTAGTGTCACGTAAAAATATTTAACTGCCTCGATTCCAGAAAGTACAATTCAAGGAGTCAAGAAATAGTCACAAAATGATACACTGGAGGCAGGATTTCAAAGTATTTATGCACAAGGGTTAAACCTTGAAGCAGCAAATGCATGCATTTCTAAATACAAAGGTGCACAAACAATTGATACTCCAAATCAAGTGCCAGGAATGGAAATAGTCTATTTTTGGATAACAGATTAGGAAGGTGCACCGGTCCTGGAAGTACTGCAATACCAGGTCAATGCGTGGAGTGGACAGAGCAAGCTCTTCTTCCATCTCCCTGTTCTAAAAATCCATTTAATATATGGCCCCCAGATAGGGGGCGTATCAGATATTAAACTGATAAGAACAGATACTACACTTGATCTTAGCCAAAAGGCCGAGAAGCGATAACCCGAATGGGCTCCCAGCAAACCGCGCGAACCTGAATTCGGCCAGCAATACTGGTGGAGAGGAGATCAGCACCACGGACACATCTAACACACACACATCACTTCTTTGTCGTTGCAGTCTGAAAGATACCTGGCTGTACGGCAGGTGTGATTAGGACTTGAAGTGCTGGACAGGGACCGGAGGACGAGTAGCCATCCAACTGATTTTGTGATTAGGTCGTCGGCGGGCGGGAAGGGAGCCTCAGCTGGGTAGGAGGCCAAATTTGCATGTGCTCCGCCCCGTCTGTTGACGTCGCGTCAACAGACACACACCCACTAGGCAGACGACCAACAGGCAAGCAGCAGCAGCCAGCTGTCTCCTCGCTCTTTGCTGCTGCATGCCTGTGTCCCTGACGAACTGCTGCTGACTAAATCAATCAGCTAGCTGCTGCAGAGGAGAAGGAGGAATCTTGCACAATCAGGTGCAATGACGGCTTTCCTGTTTTGAGCCCATTCAGCAGCAGTAGTAGACAGTCAGATGGACAGGCATTCATGTGGCAGGACCCTTTGTGTGACATCACAATCTGCCCTCTATGACATCACAAGCTGCTCACTCGGAATCCGGCGGAACCTGACAGCCAGACAGTCACTTGGAACAGACAGGCAGACAGGACAGTCATGTGTAGGTGAGCTGGGTGGGCCAATGTTTTCTTTTATTGGCAGTTACCACCCAAATGATGGTCCGAAGAAGGTAAGTGATACTTTTTCTAAATTCCCCCCTCTCAATGATCATCAATTGTTTGGCTCGGAAAAAAAATGGAAGAGGAAAAAAAATTCCCATAACAAAAGAAATGAGGAAAAAAAATTCCCAAAACAAAAGAAATGAGGAAAAAAAATTCCCAAAACAAAAGAGAGAAAAGAGCGCGCAAAAAGAAAAGAAAAAAATATAAGAAATAAAGAAAGAAAGAAAGAGAGAGGAAAAAAAAAAACCAAGCCATTTCAAATGGAGAGGGAGGGGGGGTCCAAAAATGCCATTGCTGTGATCCAGTTGATGTTTCCGTGGTAAGATCGTAGGTAAGTCACATAGTGTTTGCATATTTATTGGGAGGTCGCAGCGATTGATAAGTCCTTTAATTTAGGCAGGCTTCCGGTCTTTTGCCTAGGCCGCACATGCTGATATCAAGTGTAGTGTCACGTAAAAATATTTAACTGCCTCGATTCCAGAAAGTACAATTCAAGGAGTCAAGAAATAGTCACAAAATGATACACTGGAGGCAGGATTTCAAAGTATTTATGCACAAGGGTTAAACCTTGAAGCAGCAAATGCATGCATTTCTAAATACAAAGGTGCACAAACAATTGATACTCCAAATCAAGTGCCAGGAATGGAAATAGTCTATTTTTGGATAACAGATTAGGAAGGTGCACCGGTCCTGGAAGTACTGCAATACCAGGTCAATGCGTGGAGTGGACAGAGCAAGCTCTTCTTCCATCTCCCTGTTCTAAAAATCCATTTAATATATGGCCCCCAGATAGGGGGCGTATCAGATATTAAACTGATAAGAACAGATACTACACTTGATCTTAGCCAAAAGGCCGAGAAGCGATAACCCGAATGGGCTCCCAGCAAACCGCGCGAACCTGAATTCGGCCAGCAATACTGGTGGAGAGGAGATCAGCACCACGGACACATCTAACACACACACATCACTTCTTTGTCGTTGCAGTCTGAAAGATACCTGGCTGTACGGCAGGTGTGATTAGGACTTGAAGTGCTGGACAGGGACCGGAGGACGAGTAGCCATCCAACTGATTTTGTGATTAGGTCGTCGGCGGGCGGGAAGGGAGCCTCAGCTGGGTAGGAGGCCAAATTTGCATGTGCTCCGCCCCGTCTGTTGACGTCGCGTCAACAGACACACACCCACTAGGCAGACGACCAACAGGCAAGCAGCAGCAGCCAGCTGTCTCCTCGCTCTTTGCTGCTGCATGCCTGTGTCCCTGACGAACTGCTGCTGACTAAATCAATCAGCTAGCTGCTGCAGAGGAGAAGGAGGAATCTTGCACAATCAGGTGCAATGACGGCTTTCCTGTTTTGAGCCCATTCAGCAGCAGTAGTAGACAGTCAGATGGACAGGCATTCATGTGGCAGGACCCTTTGTGTGACATCACAATCTGCCCTCTATGACATCACAAGCTGCTCACTCGGAATCCGGCGGAACCTGACAGCCAGACAGTCACTTGGAACAGACAGGCAGACAGGACAGTCATGTGTAGGTGAGCTGGGTGGGCCAATGTTTTCTTTTATTGGCAGTTACCACCCAAATGATGGTCCGAAGAAGGTAAGTGATACTTTTTCTAAATTCCCCCCTCTCAATGATCATCAATTGTTTGGCTCGGAAAAAAAATGGAAGAGGAAAAAAAATTCCCATAACAAAAGAAATGAGGAAAAAAAATTCCCAAAACAAAAGAAATGAGGAAAAAAAATTCCCAAAACAAAAGAGAGAAAAGAGCGCGCAAAAAGAAAAGAAAAAAATATAAGAAATAAAGAAAGAAAGAAAGAGAGAGGAAAAAAAAAAACCAAGCCATTTCAAATGGAGAGGGAGGGGGGGTCCAAAAATGCCATTGCTGTGATCCAGTTGATGTTTCCGTGGTAAGATCGTAGGTAAGTCACATAGTGTTTGCATATTTATTGGGAGGTCGCAGCGATTGATAAGTCCTTTAATTTAGGCAGGCTTCCGGTCTTTTGCCTAGGCCGCACATGCTGATATCAAGTGTAGTGTCACGTAAAAATATTTAACTGCCTCGATTCCAGAAAGTACAATTCAAGGAGTCAAGAAATAGTCACAAAATGATACACTGGAGGCAGGATTTCAAAGTATTTATGCACAAGGGTTAAACCTTGAAGCAGCAAATGCATGCATTTCTAAATACAAAGGTGCACAAACAATTGATACTCCAAATCAAGTGCCAGGAATGGAAATAGTCTATTTTTGGATAACAGATTAGGAAGGTGCACCGGTCCTGGAAGTACTGCAATACCAGGTCAATGCGTGGAGTGGACAGAGCAAGCTCTTCTTCCATCTCCCTGTTCTAAAAATCCATTTAATATATGGCCCCCAGATAGGGGGCGTATCAGATATTAAACTGATAAGAACAGATACTACACTTGATCTTAGCCAAAAGGCCGAGAAGCGATAACCCGAATGGGCTCCCAGCAAACCGCGCGAACCTGAATTCGGCCAGCAATACTGGTGGAGAGGAGATCAGCACCACGGACACATCTAACACACACACATCACTTCTTTGTCGTTGCAGTCTGAAAGATACCTGGCTGTACGGCAGGTGTGATTAGGACTTGAAGTGCTGGACAGGGACCGGAGGACGAGTAGCCATCCAACTGATTTTGTGATTAGGTCGTCGGCGGGCGGGAAGGGAGCCTCAGCTGGGTAGGAGGCCAAATTTGCATGTGCTCCGCCCCGTCTGTTGACGTCGCGTCAACAGACACACACCCACTAGGCAGACGACCAACAGGCAAGCAGCAGCAGCCAGCTGTCTCCTCGCTCTTTGCTGCTGCATGCCTGTGTCCCTGACGAACTGCTGCTGACTAAATCAATCAGCTAGCTGCTGCAGAGGAGAAGGAGGAATCTTGCACAATCAGGTGCAATGACGGCTTTCCTGTTTTGAGCCCATTCAGCAGCAGTAGTAGACAGTCAGATGGACAGGCATTCATGTGGCAGGACCCTTTGTGTGACATCACAATCTGCCCTCTATGACATCACAAGCTGCTCACTCGGAATCCGGCGGAACCTGACAGCCAGACAGTCACTTGGAACAGACAGGCAGACAGGACAGTCATGTGTAGGTGAGCTGGGTGGGCCAATGTTTTCTTTTATTGGCAGTTACCACCCAAATGATGGTCCGAAGAAGGTAAGTGATACTTTTTCTAAATTCCCCCCTCTCAATGATCATCAATTGTTTGGCTCGGAAAAAAAATGGAAGAGGAAAAAAAATTCCCATAACAAAAGAAATGAGGAAAAAAAATTCCCAAAACAAAAGAAATGAGGAAAAAAAATTCCCAAAACAAAAGAGAGAAAAGAGCGCGCAAAAAGAAAAGAAAAAAATATAAGAAATAAAGAAAGAAAGAAAGAGAGAGGAAAAAAAAAAACCAAGCCATTTCAAATGGAGAGGGAGGGGGGGTCCAAAAATGCCATTGCTGTGATCCAGTTGATGTTTCCGTGGTAAGATCGTAGGTAAGTCACATAGTGTTTGCATATTTATTGGGAGGTCGCAGCGATTGATAAGTCCTTTAATTTAGGCAGGCTTCCGGTCTTTTGCCTAGGCCGCACATGCTGATATCAAGTGTAGTGTCACGTAAAAATATTTAACTGCCTCGATTCCAGAAAGTACAATTCAAGGAGTCAAGAAATAGTCACAAAATGATACACTGGAGGCAGGATTTCAAAGTATTTATGCACAAGGGTTAAACCTTGAAGCAGCAAATGCATGCATTTCTAAATACAAAGGTGCACAAACAATTGATACTCCAAATCAAGTGCCAGGAATGGAAATAGTCTATTTTTGGATAACAGATTAGGAAGGTGCACCGGTCCTGGAAGTACTGCAATACCAGGTCAATGCGTGGAGTGGACAGAGCAAGCTCTTCTTCCATCTCCCTGTTCTAAAAATCCATTTAATATATGGCCCCCAGATAGGGGGCGTATCAGATATTAAACTGATAAGAACAGATACTACACTTGATCTTAGCCAAAAGGCCGAGAAGCGATAACCCGAATGGGCTCCCAGCAAACCGCGCGAACCTGAATTCGGCCAGCAATACTGGTGGAGAGGAGATCAGCACCACGGACACATCTAACACACACACATCACTTCTTTGTCGTTGCAGTCTGAAAGATACCTGGCTGTACGGCAGGTGTGATTAGGACTTGAAGTGCTGGACAGGGACCGGAGGACGAGTAGCCATCCAACTGATTTTGTGATTAGGTCGTCGGCGGGCGGGAAGGGAGCCTCAGCTGGGTAGGAGGCCAAATTTGCATGTGCTCCGCCCCGTCTGTTGACGTCGCGTCAACAGACACACACCCACTAGGCAGACGACCAACAGGCAAGCAGCAGCAGCCAGCTGTCTCCTCGCTCTTTGCTGCTGCATGCCTGTGTCCCTGACGAACTGCTGCTGACTAAATCAATCAGCTAGCTGCTGCAGAGGAGAAGGAGGAATCTTGCACAATCAGGTGCAATGACGGCTTTCCTGTTTTGAGCCCATTCAGCAGCAGTAGTAGACAGTCAGATGGACAGGCATTCATGTGGCAGGACCCTTTGTGTGACATCACAATCTGCCCTCTATGACATCACAAGCTGCTCACTCGGAATCCGGCGGAACCTGACAGCCAGACAGTCACTTGGAACAGACAGGCAGACAGGACAGTCATGTGTAGGTGAGCTGGGTGGGCCAATGTTTTCTTTTATTGGCAGTTACCACCCAAATGATGGTCCGAAGAAGGTAAGTGATACTTTTTCTAAA
The DNA here is from genome assembly GCF_055691185.1 of Crinia signifera. Lineage (NCBI taxonomy): Eukaryota > Metazoa > Chordata > Amphibia > Anura > Myobatrachidae > Crinia > Crinia signifera. The sequence continues at coordinate 41,164 of NW_028142498.1, read as the reverse complement.
TTCCCCCCTCTCAATGATCATCAATTGTTTGGCTCGGAAAAAAAATGGAAGAGGAAAAAAAATTCCCATAACAAAAGAAATGAGGAAAAAAAATTCCCAAAACAAAAGAAATGAGGAAAAAAAATTCCCAAAACAAAAGAGAGAAAAGAGCGCGCAAAAAGAAAAGAAAAAAATATAAGAAATAAAGAAAGAAAGAAAGAGAGAGGAAAAAAAAAAACCAAGCCATTTCAAATGGAGAGGGAGGGGGGGTCCAAAAATGCCATTGCTGTGATCCAGTTGATGTTTCCGTGGTAAGATCGTAGGTAAGTCACATAGTGTTTGCATATTTATTGGGAGGTCGCAGCGATTGATAAGTCCTTTAATTTAGGCAGGCTTCCGGTCTTTTGCCTAGGCCGCACATGCTGATATCAAGTGTAGTGTCACGTAAAAATATTTAACTGCCTCGATTCCAGAAAGTACAATTCAAGGAGTCAAGAAATAGTCACAAAATGATACACTGGAGGCAGGATTTCAAAGTATTTATGCACAAGGGTTAAACCTTGAAGCAGCAAATGCATGCATTTCTAAATACAAAGGTGCACAAACAATTGATACTCCAAATCAAGTGCCAGGAATGGAAATAGTCTATTTTTGGATAACAGATTAGGAAGGTGCACCGGTCCTGGAAGTACTGCAATACCAGGTCAATGCGTGGAGTGGACAGAGCAAGCTCTTCTTCCATCTCCCTGTTCTAAAAATCCATTTAATATATGGCCCCCAGATAGGGGGCGTATCAGATATTAAACTGATAAGAACAGATACTACACTTGATCTTAGCCAAAAGGCCGAGAAGCGATAACCCGAATGGGCTCCCAGCAAACCGCGCGAACCTGAATTCGGCCAGCAATACTGGTGGAGAGGAGATCAGCACCACGGACACATCTAACACACACACATCACTTCTTTGTCGTTGCAGTCTGAAAGATACCTGGCTGTACGGCAGGTGTGATTAGGACTTGAAGTGCTGGACAGGGACCGGAGGACGAGTAGCCATCCAACTGATTTTGTGATTAGGTCGTCGGCGGGCGGGAAGGGAGCCTCAGCTGGGTAGGAGGCCAAATTTGCATGTGCTCCGCCCCGTCTGTTGACGTCGCGTCAACAGACACACACCCACTAGGCAGACGACCAACAGGCAAGCAGCAGCAGCCAGCTGTCTCCTCGCTCTTTGCTGCTGCATGCCTGTGTCCCTGACGAACTGCTGCTGACTAAATCAATCAGCTAGCTGCTGCAGAGGAGAAGGAGGAATCTTGCACAATCAGGTGCAATGACGGCTTTCCTGTTTTGAGCCCATTCAGCAGCAGTAGTAGACAGTCAGATGGACAGGCATTCATGTGGCAGGACCCTTTGTGTGACATCACAATCTGCCCTCTATGACATCACAAGCTGCTCACTCGGAATCCGGCGGAACCTGACAGCCAGACAGTCACTTGGAACAGACAGGCAGACAGGACAGTCATGTGTAGGTGAGCTGGGTGGGCCAATGTTTTCTTTTATTGGCAGTTACCACCCAAATGATGGTCCGAAGAAGGTAAGTGATACTTTTTCTAAATTCCCCCCTCTCAATGATCATCAATTGTTTGGCTCGGAAAAAAAATGGAAGAGGAAAAAAAATTCCCATAACAAAAGAAATGAGGAAAAAAAATTCCCAAAACAAAAGAAATGAGGAAAAAAAATTCCCAAAACAAAAGAGAGAAAAGAGCGCGCAAAAAGAAAAGAAAAAAATATAAGAAATAAAGAAAGAAAGAAAGAGAGAGGAAAAAAAAAAACCAAGCCATTTCAAATGGAGAGGGAGGGGGGGTCCAAAAATGCCATTGCTGTGATCCAGTTGATGTTTCCGTGGTAAGATCGTAGGTAAGTCACATAGTGTTTGCATATTTATTGGGAGGTCGCAGCGATTGATAAGTCCTTTAATTTAGGCAGGCTTCCGGTCTTTTGCCTAGGCCGCACATGCTGATATCAAGTGTAGTGTCACGTAAAAATATTTAACTGCCTCGATTCCAGAAAGTACAATTCAAGGAGTCAAGAAATAGTCACAAAATGATACACTGGAGGCAGGATTTCAAAGTATTTATGCACAAGGGTTAAACCTTGAAGCAGCAAATGCATGCATTTCTAAATACAAAGGTGCACAAACAATTGATACTCCAAATCAAGTGCCAGGAATGGAAATAGTCTATTTTTGGATAACAGATTAGGAAGGTGCACCGGTCCTGGAAGTACTGCAATACCAGGTCAATGCGTGGAGTGGACAGAGCAAGCTCTTCTTCCATCTCCCTGTTCTAAAAATCCATTTAATATATGGCCCCCAGATAGGGGGCGTATCAGATATTAAACTGATAAGAACAGATACTACACTTGATCTTAGCCAAAAGGCCGAGAAGCGATAACCCGAATGGGCTCCCAGCAAACCGCGCGAACCTGAATTCGGCCAGCAATACTGGTGGAGAGGAGATCAGCACCACGGACACATCTAACACACACACATCACTTCTTTGTCGTTGCAGTCTGAAAGATACCTGGCTGTACGGCAGGTGTGATTAGGACTTGAAGTGCTGGACAGGGACCGGAGGACGAGTAGCCATCCAACTGATTTTGTGATTAGGTCGTCGGCGGGCGGGAAGGGAGCCTCAGCTGGGTAGGAGGCCAAATTTGCATGTGCTCCGCCCCGTCTGTTGACGTCGCGTCAACAGACACACACCCACTAGGCAGACGACCAACAGGCAAGCAGCAGCAGCCAGCTGTCTCCTCGCTCTTTGCTGCTGCATGCCTGTGTCCCTGACGAACTGCTGCTGACTAAATCAATCAGCTAGCTGCTGCAGAGGAGAAGGAGGAATCTTGCACAATCAGGTGCAATGACGGCTTTCCTGTTTTGAGCCCATTCAGCAGCAGTAGTAGACAGTCAGATGGACAGGCATTCATGTGGCAGGACCCTTTGTGTGACATCACAATCTGCCCTCTATGACATCACAAGCTGCTCACTCGGAATCCGGCGGAACCTGACAGCCAGACAGTCACTTGGAACAGACAGGCAGACAGGACAGTCATGTGTAGGTGAGCTGGGTGGGCCAATGTTTTCTTTTATTGGCAGTTACCACCCAAATGATGGTCCGAAGAAGGTAAGTGATACTTTTTCTAAATTCCCCCCTCTCAATGATCATCAATTGTTTGGCTCGGAAAAAAAATGGAAGAGGAAAAAAAATTCCCATAACAAAAGAAATGAGGAAAAAAAATTCCCAAAACAAAAGAAATGAGGAAAAAAAATTCCCAAAACAAAAGAGAGAAAAGAGCGCGCAAAAAGAAAAGAAAAAAATATAAGAAATAAAGAAAGAAAGAAAGAGAGAGGAAAAAAAAAAACCAAGCCATTTCAAATGGAGAGGGAGGGGGGGTCCAAAAATGCCATTGCTGTGATCCAGTTGATGTTTCCGTGGTAAGATCGTAGGTAAGTCACATAGTGTTTGCATATTTATTGGGAGGTCGCAGCGATTGATAAGTCCTTTAATTTAGGCAGGCTTCCGGTCTTTTGCCTAGGCCGCACATGCTGATATCAAGTGTAGTGTCACGTAAAAATATTTAACTGCCTCGATTCCAGAAAGTACAATTCAAGGAGTCAAGAAATAGTCACAAAATGATACACTGGAGGCAGGATTTCAAAGTATTTATGCACAAGGGTTAAACCTTGAAGCAGCAAATGCATGCATTTCTAAATACAAAGGTGCACAAACAATTGATACTCCAAATCAAGTGCCAGGAATGGAAATAGTCTATTTTTGGATAACAGATTAGGAAGGTGCACCGGTCCTGGAAGTACTGCAATACCAGGTCAATGCGTGGAGTGGACAGAGCAAGCTCTTCTTCCATCTCCCTGTTCTAAAAATCCATTTAATATATGGCCCCCAGATAGGGGGCGTATCAGATATTAAACTGATAAGAACAGATACTACACTTGATCTTAGCCAAAAGGCCGAGAAGCGATAACCCGAATGGGCTCCCAGCAAACCGCGCGAACCTGAATTCGGCCAGCAATACTGGTGGAGAGGAGATCAGCACCACGGACACATCTAACACACACACATCACTTCTTTGTCGTTGCAGTCTGAAAGATACCTGGCTGTACGGCAGGTGTGATTAGGACTTGAAGTGCTGGACAGGGACCGGAGGACGAGTAGCCATCCAACTGATTTTGTGATTAGGTCGTCGGCGGGCGGGAAGGGAGCCTCAGCTGGGTAGGAGGCCAAATTTGCATGTGCTCCGCCCCGTCTGTTGACGTCGCGTCAACAGACACACACCCACTAGGCAGACGACCAACAGGCAAGCAGCAGCAGCCAGCTGTCTCCTCGCTCTTTGCTGCTGCATGCCTGTGTCCCTGACGAACTGCTGCTGACTAAATCAATCAGCTAGCTGCTGCAGAGGAGAAGGAGGAATCTTGCACAATCAGGTGCAATGACGGCTTTCCTGTTTTGAGCCCATTCAGCAGCAGTAGTAGACAGTCAGATGGACAGGCATTCATGTGGCAGGACCCTTTGTGTGACATCACAATCTGCCCTCTATGACATCACAAGCTGCTCACTCGGAATCCGGCGGAACCTGACAGCCAGACAGTCACTTGGAACAGACAGGCAGACAGGACAGTCATGTGTAGGTGAGCTGGGTGGGCCAATGTTTTCTTTTATTGGCAGTTACCACCCAAATGATGGTCCGAAGAAGGTAAGTGATACTTTTTCTAAATTCCCCCCTCTCAATGATCATCAATTGTTTGGCTCGGAAAAAAAATGGAAGAGGAAAAAAAATTCCCATAACAAAAGAAATGAGGAAAAAAAATTCCCAAAACAAAAGAAATGAGGAAAAAAAATTCCCAAAACAAAAGAGAGAAAAGAGCGCGCAAAAAGAAAAGAAAAAAATATAAGAAATAAAGAAAGAAAGAAAGAGAGAGGAAAAAAAAAAACCAAGCCATTTCAAATGGAGAGGGAGGGGGGGTCCAAAAATGCCATTGCTGTGATCCAGTTGATGTTTCCGTGGTAAGATCGTAGGTAAGTCACATAGTGTTTGCATATTTATTGGGAGGTCGCAGCGATTGATAAGTCCTTTAATTTAGGCAGGCTTCCGGTCTTTTGCCTAGGCCGCACATGCTGATATCAAGTGTAGTGTCACGTAAAAATATTTAACTGCCTCGATTCCAGAAAGTACAATTCAAGGAGTCAAGAAATAGTCACAAAATGATACACTGGAGGCAGGATTTCAAAGTATTTATGCACAAGGGTTAAACCTTGAAGCAGCAAATGCATGCATTTCTAAATACAAAGGTGCACAAACAATTGATACTCCAAATCAAGTGCCAGGAATGGAAATAGTCTATTTTTGGATAACAGATTAGGAAGGTGCACCGGTCCTGGAAGTACTGCAATACCAGGTCAATGCGTGGAGTGGACAGAGCAAGCTCTTCTTCCATCTCCCTGTTCTAAAAATCCATTTAATATATGGCCCCCAGATAGGGGGCGTATCAGATATTAAACTGATAAGAACAGATACTACACTTGATCTTAGCCAAAAGGCCGAGAAGCGATAACCCGAATGGGCTCCCAGCAAACCGGCGAACCTGAATTCGGCCAGCAATACTGGTGGAGAGGAGATCAGCACCACGGACACATCTAACACACACACATCACTTCTTTGTCGTTGCAGTCTGAAAGATACCTGGCTGTACGGCAGGTGTGATTAGGACTTGAAGTGCTGGACAGGGACCGGAGGACGAGTAGCCATCCAACTGATTTTGTGATTAGGTCGTCGGCGGGCGGGAAGGGAGCCTCAGCTGGGTAGGAGGCCAAATTTGCATGTGCTCCGCCCCGTCTGTTGACGTCGCGTCAACAGACACACACCCACTAGGCAGACGACCAACAGGCAAGCAGCAGCAGCCAGCTGTCTCCTCGCTCTTTGCTGCTGCATGCCTGTGTCCCTGACGAACTGCTGCTGACTAAATCAATCAGCTAGCTGCTGCAGAGGAGAAGGAGGAATCTTGCACAATCAGGTGCAATGACGGCTTTCCTGTTTTGAGCCCATTCAGCAGCAGTAGTAGACAGTCAGATGGACAGGCATTCATGTGGCAGGACCCTTTGTGTGACATCACAATCTGCCCTCTATGACATCACAAGCTGCTCACTCGGAATCCGGCGGAACCTGACAGCCAGACAGTCACTTGGAACAGACAGGCAGACAGGACAGTCATGTGTAGGTGAGCTGGGTGGGCCAATGTTTTCTTTTATTGGCAGTTACCACCCAAATGATGGTCCGAAGAAGGTAAGTGATACTTTTTCTAAATTCCCCCCTCTCAATGATCATCAATTGTTTGGCTCGGAAAAAAAATGGAAGAGGAAAAAAAATTCCCATAACAAAAGAAATGAGGAAAAAAAATTCCCAAAACAAAAGAAATGAGGAAAAAAAATTCCCAAAACAAAAGAGAGAAAAGAGCGCGCAAAAAGAAAAGAAAAAAATATAAGAAATAAAGAAAGAAAGAAAGAGAGAGGAAAAAAAAAAACCAAGCCATTTCAAATGGAGAGGGAGGGGGGGTCCAAAAATGCCATTGCTGTGATCCAGTTGATGTTTCCGTGGTAAGATCGTAGGTAAGTCACATAGTGTTTGCATATTTATTGGGAGGTCGCAGCGATTGATAAGTCCTTTAATTTAGGCAGGCTTCCGGTCTTTTGCCTAGGCCGCACATGCTGATATCAAGTGTAGTGTCACGTAAAAATATTTAACTGCCTCGATTCCAGAAAGTACAATTCAAGGAGTCAAGAAATAGTCACAAAATGATACACTGGAGGCAGGATTTCAAAGTATTTATGCACAAGGGTTAAACCTTGAAGCAGCAAATGCATGCATTTCTAAATACAAAGGTGCACAAACAATTGATACTCCAAATCAAGTGCCAGGAATGGAAATAGTCTATTTTTGGATAACAGATTAGGAAGGTGCACCGGTCCTGGAAGTACTGCAATACCAGGTCAATGCGTGGAGTGGACAGAGCAAGCTCTTCTTCCATCTCCCTGTTCTAAAAATCCATTTAATATATGGCCCCCAGATAGGGGGCGTATCAGATATTAAACTGATAAGAACAGATACTACACTTGATCTTAGCCAAAAGGCCGAGAAGCGATAACCCGAATGGGCTCCCAGCAAACCGCGCGAACCTGAATTCGGCCAGCAATACTGGTGGAGAGGAGATCAGCACCACGGACACATCTAACACACACACATCACTTCTTTGTCGTTGCAGTCTGAAAGATACCTGGCTGTACGGCAGGTGTGATTAGGACTTGAAGTGCTGGACAGGGACCGGAGGACGAGTAGCCATCCAACTGATTTTGTGATTAGGTCGTCGGCGGGCGGGAAGGGAGCCTCAGCTGGGTAGGAGGCCAAATTTGCATGTGCTCCGCCCCGTCTGTTGACGTCGCGTCAACAGACACACACCCACTAGGCAGACGACCAACAGGCAAGCAGCAGCAGCCAGCTGTCTCCTCGCTCTTTGCTGCTGCATGCCTGTGTCCCTGACGAACTGCTGCTGACTAAATCAATCAGCTAGCTGCTGCAGAGGAGAAGGAGGAATCTTGCACAATCAGGTGCAATGACGGCTTTCCTGTTTTGAGCCCATTCAGCAGCAGTAGTAGACAGTCAGATGGACAGGCATTCATGTGGCAGGACCCTTTGTGTGACATCACAATCTGCCCTCTATGACATCACAAGCTGCTCACTCGGAATCCGGCGGAACCTGACAGCCAGACAGTCACTTGGAACAGACAGGCAGACAGGACAGTCATGTGTAGGTGAGCTGGGTGGGCCAATGTTTTCTTTTATTGGCAGTTACCACCCAAATGATGGTCCGAAGAAGGTAAGTGATACTTTTTCTAAATTCCCCCCTCTCAATGATCATCAATTGTTTGGCTCGGAAAAAAAATGGAAGAGGAAAAAAAATTCCCATAACAAAAGAAATGAGGAAAAAAAATTCCCAAAACAAAAGAAATGAGGAAAAAAAATTCCCAAAACAAAAGAGAGAAAAGAGCGCGCAAAAAGAAAAGAAAAAAATATAAGAAATAAAGAAAGAAAGAAAGAGAGAGGAAAAAAAAAAACCAAGCCATTTCAAATGGAGAGGGAGGGGGGGTCCAAAAATGCCATTGCTGTGATCCAGTTGATGTTTCCGTGGTAAGATCGTAGGTAAGTCACATAGTGTTTGCATATTTATTGGGAGGTCGCAGCGATTGATAAGTCCTTTAATTTAGGCAGGCTTCCGGTCTTTTGCCTAGGCCGCACATGCTGATATCAAGTGTAGTGTCACGTAAAAATATTTAACTGCCTCGATTCCAGAAAGTACAATTCAAGGAGTCAAGAAATAGTCACAAAATGATACACTGGAGGCAGGATTTCAAAGTATTTATGCACAAGGGTTAAACCTTGAAGCAGCAAATGCATGCATTTCTAAATACAAAGGTGCACAAACAATTGATACTCCAAATCAAGTGCCAGGAATGGAAATAGTCTATTTTTGGATAACAGATTAGGAAGGTGCACCGGTCCTGGAAGTACTGCAATACCAGGTCAATGCGTGGAGTGGACAGAGCAAGCTCTTCTTCCATCTCCCTGTTCTAAAAATCCATTTAATATATGGCCCCCAGATAGGGGGCGTATCAGATATTAAACTGATAAGAACAGATACTACACTTGATCTTAGCCAAAAGGCCGAGAAGCGATAACCCGAATGGGCTCCCAGCAAACCGCGCGAACCTGAATTCGGCCAGCAATACTGGTGGAGAGGAGATCAGCACCACGGACACATCTAACACACACACATCACTTCTTTGTCGTTGCAGTCTGAAAGATACCTGGCTGTACGGCAGGTGTGATTAGGACTTGAAGTGCTGGACAGGGACCGGAGGACGAGTAGCCATCCAACTGATTTTGTGATTAGGTCGTCGGCGGGCGGGAAGGGAGCCTCAGCTGGGTAGGAGGCCAAATTTGCATGTGCTCCGCCCCGTCTGTTGACGTCGCGTCAACAGACACACACCCACTAGGCAGACGACCAACAGGCAAGCAGCAGCAGCCAGCTGTCTCCTCGCTCTTTGCTGCTGCATGCCTGTGTCCCTGACGAACTGCTGCTGACTAAATCAATCAGCTAGCTGCTGCAGAGGAGAAGGAGGAATCTTGCACAATCAGGTGCAATGACGGCTTTCCTGTTTTGAGCCCATTCAGCAGCAGTAGTAGACAGTCAGATGGACAGGCATTCATGTGGCAGGACCCTTTGTGTGACATCACAATCTGCCCTCTATGACATCACAAGCTGCTCACTCGGAATCCGGCGGAACCTGACAGCCAGACAGTCACTTGGAACAGACAGGCAGACAGGACAGTCATGTGTAGGTGAGCTGGGTGGGCCAATGTTTTCTTTTATTGGCAGTTACCACCCAAATGATGGTCCGAAGAAGGTAAGTGATACTTTTTCTAAATTCCCCCCTCTCAATGATCATCAATTGTTTGGCTCGGAAAAAAAATGGAAGAGGAAAAAAAATTCCCATAACAAAAGAAATGAGGAAAAAAAATTCCCAAAACAAAAGAAATGAGGAAAAAAAATTCCCAAAACAAAAGAGAGAAAAGAGCGCGCAAAAAGAAAAGAAAAAAATATAAGAAATAAAGAAAGAAAGAAAGAGAGAGGAAAAAAAAAAACCAAGCCATTTCAAATGGAGAGGGAGGGGGGGTCCAAAAATGCCATTGCTGTGATCCAGTTGATGTTTCCGTGGTAAGATCGTAGGTAAGTCACATAGTGTTTGCATATTTATTGGGAGGTCGCAGCGATTGATAAGTCCTTTAATTTAGGCAGGCTTCCGGTCTTTTGCCTAGGCCGCACATGCTGATATCAAGTGTAGTGTCACGTAAAAATATTTAACTGCCTCGATTCCAGAAAGTACAATTCAAGGAGTCAAGAAATAGTCACAAAATGATACACTGGAGGCAGGATTTCAAAGTATTTATGCACAAGGGTTAAACCTTGAAGCAGCAAATGCATGCATTTCTAAATACAAAGGTGCACAAACAATTGATACTCCAAATCAAGTGCCAGGAATGGAAATAGTCTATTTTTGGATAACAGATTAGGAAGGTGCACCGGTCCTGGAAGTACTGCAATACCAGGTCAATGCGTGGAGTGGACAGAGCAAGCTCTTCTTCCATCTCCCTGTTCTAAAAATCCATTTAATATATGGCCCCCAGATAGGGGGCGTATCAGATATTAAACTGATAAGAACAGATACTACACTTGATCTTAGCCAAAAGGCCGAGAAGCGATAACCCGAATGGGCTCCCAGCAAACCGCGCGAACCTGAATTCGGCCAGCAATACTGGTGGAGAGGAGATCAGCACCACGGACACATCTAACACACACACATCACTTCTTTGTCGTTGCAGTCTGAAAGATACCTGGCTGTACGGCAGGTGTGATTAGGACTTGAAGTGCTGGACAGGGACCGGAGGACGAGTAGCCATCCAACTGATTTTGTGATTAGGTCGTCGGCGGGCGGGAAGGGAGCCTCAGCTGGGTAGGAGGCCAAATTTGCATGTGCTCCGCCCCGTCTGTTGACGTCGCGTCAACAGACACACACCCACTAGGCAGACGACCAACAGGCAAGCAGCAGCAGCCAGCTGTCTCCTCGCTCTTTGCTGCTGCATGCCTGTGTCCCTGACGAACTGCTGCTGACTAAATCAATCAGCTAGCTGCTGCAGAGGAGAAGGAGGAATCTTGCACAATCAGGTGCAATGACGGCTTTCCTGTTTTGAGCCCATTCAGCAGCAGTAGTAGACAGTCAGATGGACAGGCATTCATGTGGCAGGACCCTTTGTGTGACATCACAATCTGCCCTCTATGACATCACAAGCTGCTCACTCGGAATCCGGCGGAACCTGACAGCCAGACAGTCACTTGGAACAGACAGGCAGACAGGACAGTCATGTGTAGGTGAGCTGGGTGGGCCAATGTTTTCTTTTATTGGCAGTTACCACCCAAATGATGGTCCGAAGAAGGTAAGTGATACTTTTTCTAAATTCCCCCCTCTCAATGATCATCAATTGTTTGGCTCGGAAAAAAAATGGAAGAGGAAAAAAAATTCCCATAACAAAAGAAATGAGGAAAAAAAATTCCCAAAACAAAAGAAATGAGGAAAAAAAATTCCCAAAACAAAAGAGAGAAAAGAGCGCGCAAAAAGAAAAGAAAAAAATATAAGAAATAAAGAAAGAAAGAAAGAGAGAGGAAAAAAAAAAACCAAGCCATTTCAAATGGAGAGGGAGGGGGGGTCCAAAAATGCCATTGCTGTGATCCAGTTGATGTTTCCGTGGTAAGATCGTAGGTAAGTCACATAGTGTTTGCATATTTATTGGGAGGTCGCAGCGATTGATAAGTCCTTTAATTTAGGCAGGCTTCCGGTCTTTTGCCTAGGCCGCACATGCTGATATCAAGTGTAGTGTCACGTAAAAATATTTAACTGCCTCGATTCCAGAAAGTACAATTCAAGGAGTCAAGAAATAGTCACAAAATGATACACTGGAGGCAGGATTTCAAAGTATTTATGCACAAGGGTTAAACCTTGAAGCAGCAAATGCATGCATTTCTAAATACAAAGGTGCACAAACAATTGATACTCCAAATCAAGTGCCAGGAATGGAAATAGTCTATTTTTGGATAACAGATTAGGAAGGTGCACCGGTCCTGGAAGTACTGCAATACCAGGTCAATGCGTGGAGTGGACAGAGCAAGCTCTTCTTCCATCTCCCTGTTCTAAAAATCCATTTAATATATGGCCCCCAGATAGGGGGCGTATCAGATATTAAACTGATAAGAACAGATACTACACTTGATCTTAGCCAAAAGGCCGAGAAGCGATAACCCGAATGGGCTCCCAGCAAACCGCGCGAACCTGAATTCGGCCAGCAATACTGGTGGAGAGGAGATCAGCACCACGGACACATCTAACACACACACATCACTTCTTTGTCGTTGCAGTCTGAAAGATACCTGGCTGTACGGCAGGTGTGATTAGGACTTGAAGTGCTGGACAGGGACCGGAGGACGAGTAGCCATCCAACTGATTTTGTGATTAGGTCGTCGGCGGGCGGGAAGGGAGCCTCAGCTGGGTAGGAGGCCAAATTTGCATGTGCTCCGCCCCGTCTGTTGACGTCGCGTCAACAGACACACACCCACTAGGCAGACGACCAACAGGCAAGCAGCAGCAGCCAGCTGTCTCCTCGCTCTTTGCTGCTGCATGCCTGTGTCCCTGACGAACTGCTGCTGACTAAATCAATCAGCTAGCTGCTGCAGAGGAGAAGGAGGAATCTTGCACAATCAGGTGCAATGACGGCTTTCCTGTTTTGAGCCCATTCAGCAGCAGTAGTAGACAGTCAGATGGACAGGCATTCATGTGGCAGGACCCTTTGTGTGACATCACAATCTGCCCTCTATGACATCACAAGCTGCTCACTCGGAATCCGGCGGAACCTGACAGCCAGACAGTCACTTGGAACAGACAGGCAGACAGGACAGTCATGTGTAGGTGAGCTGGGTGGGCCAATGTTTTCTTTTATTGGCAGTTACCACCCAAATGATGGTCCGAAGAAGGTAAGTGATACTTTTTCTAAATTCCCCCCTCTCAATGATCATCAATTGTTTGGCTCGGAAAAAAAATGGAAGAGGAAAAAAAATTCCCATAACAAAAGAAATGAGGAAAAAAAATTCCCAAAACAAAAGAAATGAGGAAAAAAAATTCCCAAAACAAAAGAGAGAAAAGAGCGCGCAAAAAGAAAAGAAAAAAATATAAGAAATAAAGAAAGAAAGAAAGAGAGAGGAAAAAAAAAAACCAAGCCATTTCAAATGGAGAGGGAGGGGGGGTCCAAAAATGCCATTGCTGTGATCCAGTTGATGTTTCCGTGGTAAGATCGTAGGTAAGTCACATAGTGTTTGCATATTTATTGGGAGGTCGCAGCGATTGATAAGTCCTTTAATTTAGGCAGGCTTCCGGTCTTTTGCCTAGGCCGCACATGCTGATATCAAGTGTAGTGTCACGTAAAAATATTTAACTGCCTCGATTCCAGAAAGTACAATTCAAGGAGTCAAGAAATAGTCACAAAATGATACACTGGAGGCAGGATTTCAAAGTATTTATGCACAAGGGTTAAACCTTGAAGCAGCAAATGCATGCATTTCTAAATACAAAGGTGCACAAACAATTGATACTCCAAATCAAGTGCCAGGAATGGAAATAGTCTATTTTTGGATAACAGATTAGGAAGGTGCACCGGTCCTGGAAGTACTGCAATACCAGGTCAATGCGTGGAGTGGACAGAGCAAGCTCTTCTTCCATCTCCCTGTTCTAAAAATCCATTTAATATATGGCCCCCAGATAGGGGGCGTATCAGATATTAAACTGATAAGAACAGATACTACACTTGATCTTAGCCAAAAGGCCGAGAAGCGATAACCCGAATGGGCTCCCAGCAAACCGCGCGAACCTGAATTCGGCCAGCAATACTGGTGGAGAGGAGATCAGCACCACGGACACATCTAACACACACACATCACTTCTTTGTCGTTGCAGTCTGAAAGATACCTGGCTGTACGGCAGGTGTGATTAGGACTTGAAGTGCTGGACAGGGACCGGAGGACGAGTAGCCATCCAACTGATTTTGTGATTAGGTCGTCGGCGGGCGGGAAGGGAGCCTCAGCTGGGTAGGAGGCCAAATTTGCATGTGCTCCGCCCCGTCTGTTGACGTCGCGTCAACAGACACACACCCACTAGGCAGACGACCAACAGGCAAGCAGCAGCAGCCAGCTGTCTCCTCGCTCTTTGCTGCTGCATGCCTGTGTCCCTGACGAACTGCTGCTGACTAAATCAATCAGCTAGCTGCTGCAGAGGAGAAGGAGGAATCTTGCACAATCAGGTGCAATGACGGCTTTCCTGTTTTGAGCCCATTCAGCAGCAGTAGTAGACAGTCAGATGGACAGGCATTCATGTGGCAGGACCCTTTGTGTGACATCACAATCTGCCCTCTATGACATCACAAGCTGCTCACTCGGAATCCGGCGGAACCTGACAGCCAGACAGTCACTTGGAACAGACAGGCAGACAGGACAGTCATGTGTAGGTGAGCTGGGTGGGCCAATGTTTTCTTTTATTGGCAGTTACCACCCAAATGATGGTCCGAAGAAGGTAAGTGATACTTTTTCTAAATTCCCCCCTCTCAATGATCATCAATTGTTTGGCTCGGAAAAAAAATGGAAGAGGAAAAAAAATTCCCATAACAAAAGAAATGAGGAAAAAAAATTCCCAAAACAAAAGAAATGAGGAAAAAAAATTCCCAAAACAAAAGAGAGAAAAGAGCGCGCAAAAAGAAAAGAAAAAAATATAAGAAATAAAGAAAGAAAGAAAGAGAGAGGAAAAAAAAAAACCAAGCCATTTCAAATGGAGAGGGAGGGGGGGTCCAAAAATGCCATTGCTGTGATCCAGTTGATGTTTCCGTGGTAAGATCGTAGGTAAGTCACATAGTGTTTGCATATTTATTGGGAGGTCGCAGCGATTGATAAGTCCTTTAATTTAGGCAGGCTTCCGGTCTTTTGCCTAGGCCGCACATGCTGATATCAAGTGTAGTGTCACGTAAAAATATTTAACTGCCTCGATTCCAGAAAGTACAATTCAAGGAGTCAAGAAATAGTCACAAAATGATACACTGGAGGCAGGATTTCAAAGTATTTATGCACAAGGGTTAAACCTTGAAGCAGCAAATGCATGCATTTCTAAATACAAAGGTGCACAAACAATTGATACTCCAAATCAAGTGCCAGGAATGGAAATAGTCTATTTTTGGATAACAGATTAGGAAGGTGCACCGGTCCTGGAAGTACTGCAATACCAGGTCAATGCGTGGAGTGGACAGAGCAAGCTCTTCTTCCATCTCCCTGTTCTAAAAATCCATTTAATATATGGCCCCCAGATAGGGGGCGTATCAGATATTA
Organism: Crinia signifera; assembly: GCF_055691185.1. Lineage (NCBI taxonomy): Eukaryota > Metazoa > Chordata > Amphibia > Anura > Myobatrachidae > Crinia > Crinia signifera. The sequence goes on along the minus strand of NW_028142498.1, from coordinate 26,091 downwards.
AACTGATAAGAACAGATACTACACTTGATCTTAGCCAAAAGGCCGAGAAGCGATAACCCGAATGGGCTCCCAGCAAACCGCGCGAACCTGAATTCGGCCAGCAATACTGGTGGAGAGGAGATCAGCACCACGGACACATCTAACACACACACATCACTTCTTTGTCGTTGCAGTCTGAAAGATACCTGGCTGTACGGCAGGTGTGATTAGGACTTGAAGTGCTGGACAGGGACCGGAGGACGAGTAGCCATCCAACTGATTTTGTGATTAGGTCGTCGGCGGGCGGGAAGGGAGCCTCAGCTGGGTAGGAGGCCAAATTTGCATGTGCTCCGCCCCGTCTGTTGACGTCGCGTCAACAGACACACACCCACTAGGCAGACGACCAACAGGCAAGCAGCAGCAGCCAGCTGTCTCCTCGCTCTTTGCTGCTGCATGCCTGTGTCCCTGACGAACTGCTGCTGACTAAATCAATCAGCTAGCTGCTGCAGAGGAGAAGGAGGAATCTTGCACAATCAGGTGCAATGACGGCTTTCCTGTTTTGAGCCCATTCAGCAGCAGTAGTAGACAGTCAGATGGACAGGCATTCATGTGGCAGGACCCTTTGTGTGACATCACAATCTGCCCTCTATGACATCACAAGCTGCTCACTCGGAATCCGGCGGAACCTGACAGCCAGACAGTCACTTGGAACAGACAGGCAGACAGGACAGTCATGTGTAGGTGAGCTGGGTGGGCCAATGTTTTCTTTTATTGGCAGTTACCACCCAAATGATGGTCCGAAGAAGGTAAGTGATACTTTTTCTAAATTCCCCCCTCTCAATGATCATCAATTGTTTGGCTCGGAAAAAAAATGGAAGAGGAAAAAAAATTCCCATAACAAAAGAAATGAGGAAAAAAAATTCCCAAAACAAAAGAAATGAGGAAAAAAAATTCCCAAAACAAAAGAGAGAAAAGAGCGCGCAAAAAGAAAAGAAAAAAATATAAGAAATAAAGAAAGAAAGAAAGAGAGAGGAAAAAAAAAAACCAAGCCATTTCAAATGGAGAGGGAGGGGGGGTCCAAAAATGCCATTGCTGTGATCCAGTTGATGTTTCCGTGGTAAGATCGTAGGTAAGTCACATAGTGTTTGCATATTTATTGGGAGGTCGCAGCGATTGATAAGTCCTTTAATTTAGGCAGGCTTCCGGTCTTTTGCCTAGGCCGCACATGCTGATATCAAGTGTAGTGTCACGTAAAAATATTTAACTGCCTCGATTCCAGAAAGTACAATTCAAGGAGTCAAGAAATAGTCACAAAATGATACACTGGAGGCAGGATTTCAAAGTATTTATGCACAAGGGTTAAACCTTGAAGCAGCAAATGCATGCATTTCTAAATACAAAGGTGCACAAACAATTGATACTCCAAATCAAGTGCCAGGAATGGAAATAGTCTATTTTTGGATAACAGATTAGGAAGGTGCACCGGTCCTGGAAGTACTGCAATACCAGGTCAATGCGTGGAGTGGACAGAGCAAGCTCTTCTTCCATCTCCCTGTTCTAAAAATCCATTTAATATATGGCCCCCAGATAGGGGGCGTATCAGATATTAAACTGATAAGAACAGATACTACACTTGATCTTAGCCAAAAGGCCGAGAAGCGATAACCCGAATGGGCTCCCAGCAAACCGCGCGAACCTGAATTCGGCCAGCAATACTGGTGGAGAGGAGATCAGCACCACGGACACATCTAACACACACACATCACTTCTTTGTCGTTGCAGTCTGAAAGATACCTGGCTGTACGGCAGGTGTGATTAGGACTTGAAGTGCTGGACAGGGACCGGAGGACGAGTAGCCATCCAACTGATTTTGTGATTAGGTCGTCGGCGGGCGGGAAGGGAGCCTCAGCTGGGTAGGAGGCCAAATTTGCATGTGCTCCGCCCCGTCTGTTGACGTCGCGTCAACAGACACACACCCACTAGGCAGACGACCAACAGGCAAGCAGCAGCAGCCAGCTGTCTCCTCGCTCTTTGCTGCTGCATGCCTGTGTCCCTGACGAACTGCTGCTGACTAAATCAATCAGCTAGCTGCTGCAGAGGAGAAGGAGGAATCTTGCACAATCAGGTGCAATGACGGCTTTCCTGTTTTGAGCCCATTCAGCAGCAGTAGTAGACAGTCAGATGGACAGGCATTCATGTGGCAGGACCCTTTGTGTGACATCACAATCTGCCCTCTATGACATCACAAGCTGCTCACTCGGAATCCGGCGGAACCTGACAGCCAGACAGTCACTTGGAACAGACAGGCAGACAGGACAGTCATGTGTAGGTGAGCTGGGTGGGCCAATGTTTTCTTTTATTGGCAGTTACCACCCAAATGATGGTCCGAAGAAGGTAAGTGATACTTTTTCTAAATTCCCCCCTCTCAATGATCATCAATTGTTTGGCTCGGAAAAAAAATGGAAGAGGAAAAAAAATTCCCATAACAAAAGAAATGAGGAAAAAAAATTCCCAAAACAAAAGAAATGAGGAAAAAAAATTCCCAAAACAAAAGAGAGAAAAGAGCGCGCAAAAAGAAAAGAAAAAAATATAAGAAATAAAGAAAGAAAGAAAGAGAGAGGAAAAAAAAAAACCAAGCCATTTCAAATGGAGAGGGAGGGGGGGTCCAAAAATGCCATTGCTGTGATCCAGTTGATGTTTCCGTGGTAAGATCGTAGGTAAGTCACATAGTGTTTGCATATTTATTGGGAGGTCGCAGCGATTGATAAGTCCTTTAATTTAGGCAGGCTTCCGGTCTTTTGCCTAGGCCGCACATGCTGATATCAAGTGTAGTGTCACGTAAAAATATTTAACTGCCTCGATTCCAGAAAGTACAATTCAAGGAGTCAAGAAATAGTCACAAAATGATACACTGGAGGCAGGATTTCAAAGTATTTATGCACAAGGGTTAAACCTTGAAGCAGCAAATGCATGCATTTCTAAATACAAAGGTGCACAAACAATTGATACTCCAAATCAAGTGCCAGGAATGGAAATAGTCTATTTTTGGATAACAGATTAGGAAGGTGCACCGGTCCTGGAAGTACTGCAATACCAGGTCAATGCGTGGAGTGGACAGAGCAAGCTCTTCTTCCATCTCCCTGTTCTAAAAATCCATTTAATATATGGCCCCCAGATAGGGGGCGTATCAGATATTATAAACTGATAAGAACAGATACTACACTTGATCTTAGCCAAAAGGCCGAGAAGCGATAACCCGAATGGGCTCCCAGCAAACCGCGCGAACCTGAATTCGGCCAGCAATACTGGTGGAGAGGAGATCAGCACCACGGACACATCTAACACACACACATCACTTCTTTGTCGTTGCAGTCTGAAAGATACCTGGCTGTACGGCAGGTGTGATTAGGACTTGAAGTGCTGGACAGGGACCGGAGGACGAGTAGCCATCCAACTGATTTTGTGATTAGGTCGTCGGCGGGCGGGAAGGGAGCCTCAGCTGGGTAGGAGGCCAAATTTGCATGTGCTCCGCCCCGTCTGTTGACGTCGCGTCAACAGACACACACCCACTAGGCAGACGACCAACAGGCAAGCAGCAGCAGCCAGCTGTCTCCTCGCTCTTTGCTGCTGCATGCCTGTGTCCCTGACGAACTGCTGCTGACTAAATCAATCAGCTAGCTGCTGCAGAGGAGAAGGAGGAATCTTGCACAATCAGGTGCAATGACGGCTTTCCTGTTTTGAGCCCATTCAGCAGCAGTAGTAGACAGTCAGATGGACAGGCATTCATGTGGCAGGACCCTTTGTGTGACATCACAATCTGCCCTCTATGACATCACAAGCTGCTCACTCGGAATCCGGCGGAACCTGACAGCCAGACAGTCACTTGGAACAGACAGGCAGACAGGACAGTCATGTGTAGGTGAGCTGGGTGGGCCAATGTTTTCTTTTATTGGCAGTTACCACCCAAATGATGGTCCGAAGAAGGTAAGTGATACTTTTTCTAAATTCCCCCCTCTCAATGATCATCAATTGTTTGGCTCGGAAAAAAAATGGAAGAGGAAAAAAAATTCCCATAACAAAAGAAATGAGGAAAAAAAATTCCCAAAACAAAAGAAATGAGGAAAAAAAATTCCCAAAACAAAAGAGAGAAAAGAGCGCGCAAAAAGAAAAGAAAAAAATATAAGAAATAAAGAAAGAAAGAAAGAGAGAGGAAAAAAAAAAACCAAGCCATTTCAAATGGAGAGGGAGGGGGGGTCCAAAAATGCCATTGCTGTGATCCAGTTGATGTTTCCGTGGTAAGATCGTAGGTAAGTCACATAGTGTTTGCATATTTATTGGGAGGTCGCAGCGATTGATAAGTCCTTTAATTTAGGCAGGCTTCCGGTCTTTTGCCTAGGCCGCACATGCTGATATCAAGTGTAGTGTCACGTAAAAATATTTAACTGCCTCGATTCCAGAAAGTACAATTCAAGGAGTCAAGAAATAGTCACAAAATGATACACTGGAGGCAGGATTTCAAAGTATTTATGCACAAGGGTTAAACCTTGAAGCAGCAAATGCATGCATTTCTAAATACAAAGGTGCACAAACAATTGATACTCCAAATCAAGTGCCAGGAATGGAAATAGTCTATTTTTGGATAACAGATTAGGAAGGTGCACCGGTCCTGGAAGTACTGCAATACCAGGTCAATGCGTGGAGTGGACAGAGCAAGCTCTTCTTCCATCTCCCTGTTCTAAAAATCCATTTAATATATGGCCCCCAGATAGGGGGCGTATCAGATATTAAACTGATAAGAACAGATACTACACTTGATCTTAGCCAAAAGGCCGAGAAGCGATAACCCGAATGGGCTCCCAGCAAACCGCGCGAACCTGAATTCGGCCAGCAATACTGGTGGAGAGGAGATCAGCACCACGGACACATCTAACACACACACATCACTTCTTTGTCGTTGCAGTCTGAAAGATACCTGGCTGTACGGCAGGTGTGATTAGGACTTGAAGTGCTGGACAGGGACCGGAGGACGAGTAGCCATCCAACTGATTTTGTGATTAGGTCGTCGGCGGGCGGGAAGGGAGCCTCAGCTGGGTAGGAGGCCAAATTTGCATGTGCTCCGCCCCGTCTGTTGACGTCGCGTCAACAGACACACACCCACTAGGCAGACGACCAACAGGCAAGCAGCAGCAGCCAGCTGTCTCCTCGCTCTTTGCTGCTGCATGCCTGTGTCCCTGACGAACTGCTGCTGACTAAATCAATCAGCTAGCTGCTGCAGAGGAGAAGGAGGAATCTTGCACAATCAGGTGCAATGACGGCTTTCCTGTTTTGAGCCCATTCAGCAGCAGTAGTAGACAGTCAGATGGACAGGCATTCATGTGGCAGGACCCTTTGTGTGACATCACAATCTGCCCTCTATGACATCACAAGCTGCTCACTCGGAATCCGGCGGAACCTGACAGCCAGACAGTCACTTGGAACAGACAGGCAGACAGGACAGTCATGTGTAGGTGAGCTGGGTGGGCCAATGTTTTCTTTTATTGGCAGTTACCACCCAAATGATGGTCCGAAGAAGGTAAGTGATACTTTTTCTAAATTCCCCCCTCTCAATGATCATCAATTGTTTGGCTCGGAAAAAAAATGGAAGAGGAAAAAAAATTCCCATAACAAAAGAAATGAGGAAAAAAAATTCCCAAAACAAAAGAAATGAGGAAAAAAAATTCCCAAAACAAAAGAGAGAAAAGAGCGCGCAAAAAGAAAAGAAAAAAATATAAGAAATAAAGAAAGAAAGAAAGAGAGAGGAAAAAAAAAAACCAAGCCATTTCAAATGGAGAGGGAGGGGGGGTCCAAAAATGCCATTGCTGTGATCCAGTTGATGTTTCCGTGGTAAGATCGTAGGTAAGTCACATAGTGTTTGCATATTTATTGGGAGGTCGCAGCGATTGATAAGTCCTTTAATTTAGGCAGGCTTCCGGTCTTTTGCCTAGGCCGCACATGCTGATATCAAGTGTAGTGTCACGTAAAAATATTTAACTGCCTCGATTCCAGAAAGTACAATTCAAGGAGTCAAGAAATAGTCACAAAATGATACACTGGAGGCAGGATTTCAAAGTATTTATGCACAAGGGTTAAACCTTGAAGCAGCAAATGCATGCATTTCTAAATACAAAGGTGCACAAACAATTGATACTCCAAATCAAGTGCCAGGAATGGAAATAGTCTATTTTTGGATAACAGATTAGGAAGGTGCACCGGTCCTGGAAGTACTGCAATACCAGGTCAATGCGTGGAGTGGACAGAGCAAGCTCTTCTTCCATCTCCCTGTTCTAAAAATCCATTTAATATATGGCCCCCAGATAGGGGGCGTATCAGATATTAAACTGATAAGAACAGATACTACACTTGATCTTAGCCAAAAGGCCGAGAAGCGATAACCCGAATGGGCTCCCAGCAAACCGCGCGAACCTGAATTCGGCCAGCAATACTGGTGGAGAGGAGATCAGCACCACGGACACATCTAACACACACACATCACTTCTTTGTCGTTGCAGTCTGAAAGATACCTGGCTGTACGGCAGGTGTGATTAGGACTTGAAGTGCTGGACAGGGACCGGAGGACGAGTAGCCATCCAACTGATTTTGTGATTAGGTCGTCGGCGGGCGGGAAGGGAGCCTCAGCTGGGTAGGAGGCCAAATTTGCATGTGCTCCGCCCCGTCTGTTGACGTCGCGTCAACAGACACACACCCACTAGGCAGACGACCAACAGGCAAGCAGCAGCAGCCAGCTGTCTCCTCGCTCTTTGCTGCTGCATGCCTGTGTCCCTGACGAACTGCTGCTGACTAAATCAATCAGCTAGCTGCTGCAGAGGAGAAGGAGGAATCTTGCACAATCAGGTGCAATGACGGCTTTCCTGTTTTGAGCCCATTCAGCAGCAGTAGTAGACAGTCAGATGGACAGGCATTCATGTGGCAGGACCCTTTGTGTGACATCACAATCTGCCCTCTATGACATCACAAGCTGCTCACTCGGAATCCGGCGGAACCTGACAGCCAGACAGTCACTTGGAACAGACAGGCAGACAGGACAGTCATGTGTAGGTGAGCTGGGTGGGCCAATGTTTTCTTTTATTGGCAGTTACCACCCAAATGATGGTCCGAAGAAGGTAAGTGATACTTTTTCTAAATTCCCCCCTCTCAATGATCATCAATTGTTTGGCTCGGAAAAAAAATGGAAGAGGAAAAAAAATTCCCATAACAAAAGAAATGAGGAAAAAAAATTCCCAAAACAAAAGAAATGAGGAAAAAAAATTCCCAAAACAAAAGAGAGAAAAGAGCGCGCAAAAAGAAAAGAAAAAAATATAAGAAATAAAGAAAGAAAGAAAGAGAGAGGAAAAAAAAAAACCAAGCCATTTCAAATGGAGAGGGAGGGGGGGTCCAAAAATGCCATTGCTGTGATCCAGTTGATGTTTCCGTGGTAAGATCGTAGGTAAGTCACATAGTGTTTGCATATTTATTGGGAGGTCGCAGCGATTGATAAGTCCTTTAATTTAGGCAGGCTTCCGGTCTTTTGCCTAGGCCGCACATGCTGATATCAAGTGTAGTGTCACGTAAAAATATTTAACTGCCTCGATTCCAGAAAGTACAATTCAAGGAGTCAAGAAATAGTCACAAAATGATACACTGGAGGCAGGATTTCAAAGTATTTATGCACAAGGGTTAAACCTTGAAGCAGCAAATGCATGCATTTCTAAATACAAAGGTGCACAAACAATTGATACTCCAAATCAAGTGCCAGGAATGGAAATAGTCTATTTTTGGATAACAGATTAGGAAGGTGCACCGGTCCTGGAAGTACTGCAATACCAGGTCAATGCGTGGAGTGGACAGAGCAAGCTCTTCTTCCATCTCCCTGTTCTAAAAATCCATTTAATATATGGCCCCCAGATAGGGGGCGTATCAGATATTAAACTGATAAGAACAGATACTACACTTGATCTTAGCCAAAAGGCCGAGAAGCGATAACCCGAATGGGCTCCCAGCAAACCGCGCGAACCTGAATTCGGCCAGCAATACTGGTGGAGAGGAGATCAGCACCACGGACACATCTAACACACACACATCACTTCTTTGTCGTTGCAGTCTGAAAGATACCTGGCTGTACGGCAGGTGTGATTAGGACTTGAAGTGCTGGACAGGGACCGGAGGACGAGTAGCCATCCAACTGATTTTGTGATTAGGTCGTCGGCGGGCGGGAAGGGAGCCTCAGCTGGGTAGGAGGCCAAATTTGCATGTGCTCCGCCCCGTCTGTTGACGTCGCGTCAACAGACACACACCCACTAGGCAGACGACCAACAGGCAAGCAGCAGCAGCCAGCTGTCTCCTCGCTCTTTGCTGCTGCATGCCTGTGTCCCTGACGAACTGCTGCTGACTAAATCAATCAGCTAGCTGCTGCAGAGGAGAAGGAGGAATCTTGCACAATCAGGTGCAATGACGGCTTTCCTGTTTTGAGCCCATTCAGCAGCAGTAGTAGACAGTCAGATGGACAGGCATTCATGTGGCAGGACCCTTTGTGTGACATCACAATCTGCCCTCTATGACATCACAAGCTGCTCACTCGGAATCCGGCGGAACCTGACAGCCAGACAGTCACTTGGAACAGACAGGCAGACAGGACAGTCATGTGTAGGTGAGCTGGGTGGGCCAATGTTTTCTTTTATTGGCAGTTACCACCCAAATGATGGTCCGAAGAAGGTAAGTGATACTTTTTCTAAATTCCCCCCTCTCAATGATCATCAATTGTTTGGCTCGGAAAAAAAATGGAAGAGGAAAAAAAATTCCCATAACAAAAGAAATGAGGAAAAAAAATTCCCAAAACAAAAGAAATGAGGAAAAAAAATTCCCAAAACAAAAGAGAGAAAAGAGCGCGCAAAAAGAAAAGAAAAAAATATAAGAAATAAAGAAAGAAAGAAAGAGAGAGGAAAAAAAAAAACCAAGCCATTTCAAATGGAGAGGGAGGGGGGGTCCAAAAATGCCATTGCTGTGATCCAGTTGATGTTTCCGTGGTAAGATCGTAGGTAAGTCACATAGTGTTTGCATATTTATTGGGAGGTCGCAGCGATTGATAAGTCCTTTAATTTAGGCAGGCTTCCGGTCTTTTGCCTAGGCCGCACATGCTGATATCAAGTGTAGTGTCACGTAAAAATATTTAACTGCCTCGATTCCAGAAAGTACAATTCAAGGAGTCAAGAAATAGTCACAAAATGATACACTGGAGGCAGGATTTCAAAGTATTTATGCACAAGGGTTAAACCTTGAAGCAGCAAATGCATGCATTTCTAAATACAAAGGTGCACAAACAATTGATACTCCAAATCAAGTGCCAGGAATGGAAATAGTCTATTTTTGGATAACAGATTAGGAAGGTGCACCGGTCCTGGAAGTACTGCAATACCAGGTCAATGCGTGGAGTGGACAGAGCAAGCTCTTCTTCCATCTCCCTGTTCTAAAAATCCATTTAATATATGGCCCCCAGATAGGGGGCGTATCAGATATTAAACTGATAAGAACAGATACTACACTTGATCTTAGCCAAAAGGCCGAGAAGCGATAACCCGAATGGGCTCCCAGCAAACCGCGCGAACCTGAATTCGGCCAGCAATACTGGTGGAGAGGAGATCAGCACCACGGACACATCTAACACACACACATCACTTCTTTGTCGTTGCAGTCTGAAAGATACCTGGCTGTACGGCAGGTGTGATTAGGACTTGAAGTGCTGGACAGGGACCGGAGGACGAGTAGCCATCCAACTGATTTTGTGATTAGGTCGTCGGCGGGCGGGAAGGGAGCCTCAGCTGGGTAGGAGGCCAAATTTGCATGTGCTCCGCCCCGTCTGTTGACGTCGCGTCAACAGACACACACCCACTAGGCAGACGACCAACAGGCAAGCAGCAGCAGCCAGCTGTCTCCTCGCTCTTTGCTGCTGCATGCCTGTGTCCCTGACGAACTGCTGCTGACTAAATCAATCAGCTAGCTGCTGCAGAGGAGAAGGAGGAATCTTGCACAATCAGGTGCAATGACGGCTTTCCTGTTTTGAGCCCATTCAGCAGCAGTAGTAGACAGTCAGATGGACAGGCATTCATGTGGCAGGACCCTTTGTGTGACATCACAATCTGCCCTCTATGACATCACAAGCTGCTCACTCGGAATCCGGCGGAACCTGACAGCCAGACAGTCACTTGGAACAGACAGGCAGACAGGACAGTCATGTGTAGGTGAGCTGGGTGGGCCAATGTTTTCTTTTATTGGCAGTTACCACCCAAATGATGGTCCGAAGAAGGTAAGTGATACTTTTTCTAAATTCCCCCCTCTCAATGATCATCAATTGTTTGGCTCGGAAAAAAAATGGAAGAGGAAAAAAAATTCCCATAACAAAAGAAATGAGGAAAAAAAATTCCCAAAACAAAAGAAATGAGGAAAAAAAATTCCCAAAACAAAAGAGAGAAAAGAGCGCGCAAAAAGAAAAGAAAAAAATATAAGAAATAAAGAAAGAAAGAAAGAGAGAGGAAAAAAAAAAACCAAGCCATTTCAAATGGAGAGGGAGGGGGGGTCCAAAAATGCCATTGCTGTGATCCAGTTGATGTTTCCGTGGTAAGATCGTAGGTAAGTCACATAGTGTTTGCATATTTATTGGGAGGTCGCAGCGATTGATAAGTCCTTTAATTTAGGCAGGCTTCCGGTCTTTTGCCTAGGCCGCACATGCTGATATCAAGTGTAGTGTCACGTAAAAATATTTAACTGCCTCGATTCCAGAAAGTACAATTCAAGGAGTCAAGAAATAGTCACAAAATGATACACTGGAGGCAGGATTTCAAAGTATTTATGCACAAGGGTTAAACCTTGAAGCAGCAAATGCATGCATTTCTAAATACAAAGGTGCACAAACAATTGATACTCCAAATCAAGTGCCAGGAATGGAAATAGTCTATTTTTGGATAACAGATTAGGAAGGTGCACCGGTCCTGGAAGTACTGCAATACCAGGTCAATGCGTGGAGTGGACAGAGCAAGCTCTTCTTCCATCTCCCTGTTCTAAAAATCCATTTAATATATGGCCCCCAGATAGGGGGCGTATCAGATATTAAACTGATAAGAACAGATACTACACTTGATCTTAGCCAAAAGGCCGAGAAGCGATAACCCGAATGGGCTCCCAGCAAACCGCGCGAACCTGAATTCGGCCAGCAATACTGGTGGAGAGGAGATCAGCACCACGGACACATCTAACACACACACATCACTTCTTTGTCGTTGCAGTCTGAAAGATACCTGGCTGTACGGCAGGTGTGATTAGGACTTGAAGTGCTGGACAGGGACCGGAGGACGAGTAGCCATCCAACTGATTTTGTGATTAGGTCGTCGGCGGGCGGGAAGGGAGCCTCAGCTGGGTAGGAGGCCAAATTTGCATGTGCTCCGCCCCGTCTGTTGACGTCGCGTCAACAGACACACACCCACTAGGCAGACGACCAACAGGCAAGCAGCAGCAGCCAGCTGTCTCCTCGCTCTTTGCTGCTGCATGCCTGTGTCCCTGACGAACTGCTGCTGACTAAATCAATCAGCTAGCTGCTGCAGAGGAGAAGGAGGAATCTTGCACAATCAGGTGCAATGACGGCTTTCCTGTTTTGAGCCCATTCAGCAGCAGTAGTAGACAGTCAGATGGACAGGCATTCATGTGGCAGGACCCTTTGTGTGACATCACAATCTGCCCTCTATGACATCACAAGCTGCTCACTCGGAATCCGGCGGAACCTGACAGCCAGACAGTCACTTGGAACAGACAGGCAGACAGGACAGTCATGTGTAGGTGAGCTGGGTGGGCCAATGTTTTCTTTTATTGGCAGTTACCACCCAAATGATGGTCCGAAGAAGGTAAGTGATACTTTTTCTAAATTCCCCCCTCTCAATGATCATCAATTGTTTGGCTCGGAAAAAAAATGGAAGAGGAAAAAAAATTCCCATAACAAAAGAAATGAGGAAAAAAAATTCCCAAAACAAAAGAAATGAGGAAAAAAAATTCCCAAAACAAAAGAGAGAAAAGAGCGCGCAAAAAGAAAAGAAAAAAATATAAGAAATAAAGAAAGAAAGAAAGAGAGAGGAAAAAAAAAAACCAAGCCATTTCAAATGGAGAGGGAGGGGGGGTCCAAAAATGCCATTGCTGTGATCCAGTTGATGTTTCCGTGGTAAGATCGTAGGTAAGTCACATAGTGTTTGCATATTTATTGGGAGGTCGCAGCGATTGATAAGTCCTTTAATTTAGGCAGGCTTCCGGTCTTTTGCCTAGGCCGCACATGCTGATATCAAGTGTAGTGTCACGTAAAAATATTTAACTGCCTCGATTCCAGAAAGTACAATTCAAGGAGTCAAGAAATAGTCACAAAATGATACACTGGAGGCAGGATTTCAAAGTATTTATGCACAAGGGTTAAACCTTGAAGCAGCAAATGCATGCATTTCTAAATACAAAGGTGCACAAACAATTGATACTCCAAATCAAGTGCCAGGAATGGAAATAGTCTATTTTTGGATAACAGATTAGGAAGGTGCACCGGTCCTGGAAGTACTGCAATACCAGGTCAATGCGTGGAGTGGACAGAGCAAGCTCTTCTTCCATCTCCCTGTTCTAAAAATCCATTTAATATATGGCCCCCAGATAGGGGGCGTATCAGATATTAAACTGATAAGAACAGATACTACACTTGATCTTAGCCAAAAGGCCGAGAAGCGATAACCCGAATGGGCTCCCAGCAAACCGCGCGAACCTGAATTCGGCCAGCAATACTGGTGGAGAGGAGATCAGCACCACGGACACATCTAACACACACACATCACTTCTTTGTCGTTGCAGTCTGAAAGATACCTGGCTGTACGGCAGGTGTGATTAGGACTTGAAGTGCTGGACAGGGACCGGAGGACGAGTAGCCATCCAACTGATTTTGTGATTAGGTCGTCGGCGGGCGGGAAGGGAGCCTCAGCTGGGTAGGAGGCCAAATTTGCATGTGCTCCGCCCCGTCTGTTGACGTCGCGTCAACAGACACACACCCACTAGGCAGACGACCAACAGGCAAGCAGCAGCAGCCAGCTGTCTCCTCGCTCTTTGCTGCTGCATGCCTGTGTCCCTGACGAACTGCTGCTGACTAAATCAATCAGCTAGCTGCTGCAGAGGAGAAGGAGGAATCTTGCACAATCAGGTGCAATGACGGCTTTCCTGTTTTGAGCCCATTCAGCAGCAGTAGTAGACAGTCAGATGGACAGGCATTCATGTGGCAGGACCCTTTGTGTGACATCACAATCTGCCCTCTATGACATCACAAGCTGCTCACTCGGAATCCGGCGGAACCTGACAGCCAGACAGTCACTTGGAACAGACAGGCAGACAGGACAGTCATGTGTAGGTGAGCTGGGTGGGCCAATGTTTTCTTTTATTGGCAGTTACCACCCAAATGATGGTCCGAAGAAGGTAAGTGATACTTTTTCTAAATTCCCCCCTCTCAATGATCATCAATTGTTTGGCTCGGAAAAAAAATGGAAGAGGAAAAAAAATTCCCATAACAAAAGAAATGAGGAAAAAAAATTCCCAAAACAAAAGAAATGAGGAAAAAAAATTCCCAAAACAAAAGAGAGAAAAGAGCGCGCAAAAAGAAAAGAAAAAAATATAAGAAATAAAGAAAGAAAGAAAGAGAGAGGAAAAAAAAAAACCAAGCCATTTCAAATGGAGAGGGAGGGGGGGTCCAAAAATGCCATTGCTGTGATCCAGTTGATGTTTCCGTGGTAAGATCGTAGGTAAGTCACATAGTGTTTGCATATTTATTGGGAGGTCGCAGCGATTGATAAGTCCTTTAATTTAGGCAGGCTTCCGGTCTTTTGCCTAGGCCGCACATGCTGATATCAAGTGTAGTGTCACGTAAAAATATTTAACTGCCTCGATTCCAGAAAGTACAATTCAAGGAGTCAAGAAATAGTCACAAAATGATACACTGGAGGCAGGATTTCAAAGTATTTATGCACAAGGGTTAAACCTTGAAGCAGCAAATGCATGCATTTCTAAATACAAAGGTGCACAAACAATTGATACTCCAAATCAAGTGCCAGGAATGGAAATAGTCTATTTTTGGATAACAGATTAGGAAGGTGCACCGGTCCTGGAAGTACTGCAATACCAGGTCAATGCGTGGAGTGGACAGAGCAAGCTCTTCTTCCATCTCCCTGTTCTAAAAATCCATTTAATATATGGCCCCCAGATAGGGGGCGTATCAGATATTAAACTGATAAGAACAGATACTACACTTGATCTTAGCCAAAAGGCCGAGAAGCGATAACCCGAATGGGCTCCCAGCAAACCGCGCGAACCTGAATTCGGCCAGCAATACTGGTGGAGAGGAGATCAGCACCACGGACACATCTAACACACACACATCACTTCTTTGTCGTTGCAGTCTGAAAGATACCTGGCTGTACGGCAGGTGTGATTAGGACTTGAAGTGCTGGACAGGGACCGGAGGACGAGTAGCCATCCAACTGATTTTGTGATTAGGTCGTCGGCGGGCGGGAAGGGAGCCTCAGCTGGGTAGGAGGCCAAATTTGCATGTGCTCCGCCCCGTCTGTTGACGTCGCGTCAACAGACACACACCCACTAGGCAGACGACCAACAGGCAAGCAGCAGCAGCCAGCTGTCTCCTCGCTCTTTGCTGCTGCATGCCTGTGTCCCTGACGAACTGCTGCTGACTAAATCAATCAGCTAGCTGCTGCAGAGGAGAAGGAGGAATCTTGCACAATCAGGTGCAATGACGGCTTTCCTGTTTTGAGCCCATTCAGCAGCAGTAGTAGACAGTCAGATGGACAGGCATTCATGTGGCAGGACCCTTTGTGTGACATCACAATCTGCCCTCTATGACATCACAAGCTGCTCACTCGGAATCCGGCGGAACCTGACAGCCAGACAGTCACTTGGAACAGACAGGCAGACAGGACAGTCATGTGTAGGTGAGCTGGGTGGGCCAATGTTTTCTTTTATTGGCAGTTACCACCCAAATGATGGTCCGAAGAAGGTAAGTGATACTTTTTCTAAATTCCCCCCTCTCAATGATCATCAATTGTTTGGCTCGGAAAAAAAATGGAAGAGGAAAAAAAATTCCCATAACAAAAGAAATGAGGAAAAAAAATTCCCAAAACAAAAGAAATGAGGAAAAAAAATTCCCAAAACAAAAGAGAGAAAAGAGCGCGCAAAAAGAAAAGAAAAAAATATAAGAAATAAAGAAAGAAAGAAAGAGAGAGGAAAAAAAAAAACCAAGCCATTTCAAATGGAGAGGGAGGGGGGGTCCAAAAATGCCATTGCTGTGATCCAGTTGATGTTTCCGTGGTAAGATCGTAGGTAAGTCACATAGTGTTTGCATATTTATTGGGAGGTCGCAGCGATTGATAAGTCCTTTAATTTAGGCAGGCTTCCGGTCTTTTGCCTAGGCCGCACATGCTGATATCAAGTGTAGTGTCACGTAAAAATATTTAACTGCCTCGATTCCAGAAAGTACAATTCAAGGAGTCAAGAAATAGTCACAAAATGATACACTGGAGGCAGGATTTCAAAGTATTTATGCACAAGGGTTAAACCTTGAAGCAGCAAATGCATGCATTTCTAAATACAAAGGTGCACAAACAATTGATACTCCAAATCAAGTGCCAGGAATGGAAATAGTCTATTTTTGGATAACAGATTAGGAAGGTGCACCGGTCCTGGAAGTACTGCAATACCAGGTCAATGCGTGGAGTGGACAGAGCAAGCTCTTCTTCCATCTCCCTGTTCTAAAAATCCATTTAATATATGGCCCCCAGATAGGGGGCGTATCAGATATTAAACTGATAAGAACAGATACTACACTTGATCTTAGCCAAAAGGCCGAGAAGCGATAACCCGAATGGGCTCCCAGCAAACCGCGCGAACCTGAATTCGGCCAGCAATACTGGTGGAGAGGAGATCAGCACCACGGACACATCTAACACACACACATCACTTCTTTGTCGTTGCAGTCTGAAAGATACCTGGCTGTACGGCAGGTGTGATTAGGACTTGAAGTGCTGGACAGGGACCGGAGGACGAGTAGCCATCCAACTGATTTTGTGATTAGGTCGTCGGCGGGCGGGAAGGGAGCCTCAGCTGGGTAGGAGGCCAAATTTGCATGTGCTCCGCCCCGTCTGTTGACGTCGCGTCAACAGACACACACCCACTAGGCAGACGACCAACAGGCAAGCAGCAGCAGCCAGCTGTCTCCTCGCTCTTTGCTGCTGCATGCCTGTGTCCCTGACGAACTGCTGCTGACTAAATCAATCAGCTAGCTGCTGCAGAGGAGAAGGAGGAATCTTGCACAATCAGGTGCAATGACGGCTTTCCTGTTTTGAGCCCATTCAGCAGCAGTAGTAGACAGTCAGATGGACAGGCATTCATGTGGCAGGACCCTTTGTGTGACATCACAATCTGCCCTCTATGACATCACAAGCTGCTCACTCGGAATCCGGCGGAACCTGACAGCCAGACAGTCACTTGGAACAGACAGGCAGACAGGACAGTCATGTGTAGGTGAGCTGGGTGGGCCAATGTTTTCTTTTATTGGCAGTTACCACCCAAATGATGGTCCGAAGAAGGTAAGTGATACTTTTTCTAAATTCCCCCCTCTCAATGATCATCAATTGTTTGGCTCGGAAAAAAAATGGAAGAGGAAAAAAAATTCCCATAACAAAAGAAATGAGGAAAAAAAATTCCCAAAACAAAAGAAATGAGGAAAAAAAATTCCCAAAACAAAAGAGAGAAAAGAGCGCGCAAAAAGAAAAGAAAAAAATATAAGAAATAAAGAAAGAAAGAAAGAGAGAGGAAAAAAAAAAACCAAGCCATTTCAAATGGAGAGGGAGGGGGGGTCCAAAAATGCCATTGCTGTGATCCAGTTGATGTTTCCGTGGTAAGATCGTAGGTAAGTCACATAGTGTTTGCATATTTATTGGGAGGTCGCAGCGATTGATAAGTCCTTTAATTTAGGCAGGCTTCCGGTCTTTTGCCTAGGCCGCACATGCTGATATCAAGTGTAGTGTCACGTAAAAATATTTAACTGCCTCGATTCCAGAAAGTACAATTCAAGGAGTCAAGAAATAGTCACAAAATGATACACTGGAGGCAGGATTTCAAAGTATTTATGCACAAGGGTTAAACCTTGAAGCAGCAAATGCATGCATTTCTAAATACAAAGGTGCACAAACAATTGATACTCCAAATCAAGTGCCAGGAATGGAAATAGTCTATTTTTGGATAACAGATTAGGAAGGTGCACCGGTCCTGGAAGTACTGCAATACCAGGTCAATGCGTGGAGTGGACAGAGCAAGCTCTTCTTCCATCTCCCTGTTCTAAAAATCCATTTAATATATGGCCCCCAGATAGGGGGCGTATCAGATATTAAACTGATAAGAACAGATACTACACTTGATCTTAGCCAAAAGGCCGAGAAGCGATAACCCGAATGGGCTCCCAGCAAACCGCGCGAACCTGAATTCGGCCAGCAATACTGGTGGAGAGGAGATCAGCACCACGGACACATCTAACACACACACATCACTTCTTTGTCGTTGCAGTCTGAAAGATACCTGGCTGTACGGCAGGTGTGATTAGGACTTGAAGTGCTGGACAGGGACCGGAGGACGAGTAGCCATCCAACTGATTTTGTGATTAGGTCGTCGGCGGGCGGGAAGGGAGCCTCAGCTGGGTAGGAGGCCAAATTTGCATGTGCTCCGCCCCGTCTGTTGACGTCGCGTCAACAGACACACACCCACTAGGCAGACGACCAACAGGCAAGCAGCAGCAGCCAGCTGTCTCCTCGCTCTTTGCTGCTGCATGCCTGTGTCCCTGACGAACTGCTGCTGACTAAATCAATCAGCTAGCTGCTGCAGAGGAGAAGGAGGAATCTTGCACAATCAGGTGCAATGACGGCTTTCCTGTTTTGAGCCCATTCAGCAGCAGTAGTAGACAGTCAGATGGACAGGCATTCATGTGGCAGGACCCTTTGTGTGACATCACAATCTGCCCTCTATGACATCACAAGCTGCTCACTCGGAATCCGGCGGAACCTGACAGCCAGACAGTCACTTGGAACAGACAGGCAGACAGGACAGTCATGTGTAGGTGAGCTGGGTGGGCCAATGTTTTCTTTTATTGGCAGTTACCACCCAAATGATGGTCCGAAGAAGGTAAGTGATACTTTTTCTAAATTCCCCCCTCTCAATGATCATCAATTGTTTGGCTCGGAAAAAAAATGGAAGAGGAAAAAAAATTCCCATAACAAAAGAAATGAGGAAAAAAAATTCCCAAAACAAAAGAAATGAGGAAAAAAAATTCCCAAAACAAAAGAGAGAAAAGAGCGCGCAAAAAGAAAAGAAAAAAATATAAGAAATAAAGAAAGAAAGAAAGAGAGAGGAAAAAAAAAAACCAAGCCATTTCAAATGGAGAGGGAGGGGGGGTCCAAAAATGCCATTGCTGTGATCCAGTTGATGTTTCCGTGGTAAGATCGTAGGTAAGTCACATAGTGTTTGCATATTTATTGGGAGGTCGCAGCGATTGATAAGTCCTTTAATTTAGGCAGGCTTCCGGTCTTTTGCCTAGGCCGCACATGCTGATATCAAGTGTAGTGTCACGTAAAAATATTTAACTGCCTCGATTCCAGAAAGTACAATTCAAGGAGTCAAGAAATAGTCACAAAATGATACACTGGAGGCAGGATTTCAAAGTATTTATGCACAAGGGTTAAACCTTGAAGCAGCAAATGCATGCATTTCTAAATACAAAGGTGCACAAACAATTGATACTCCAAATCAAGTGCCAGGAATGGAAATAGTCTATTTTTGGATAACAGATTAGGAAGGTGCACCGGTCCTGGAAGTACTGCAATACCAGGTCAATGCGTGGAGTGGACAGAGCAAGCTCTTCTTCCATCTCCCTGTTCTAAAAATCCATTTAATATATGGCCCCCAGATAGGGGGCGTATCAGATATTAAACTGATAAGAACAGATACTACACTTGATCTTAGCCAAAAGGCCGAGAAGCGATAACCCGAATGGGCTCCCAGCAAACCGCGCGAACCTGAATTCGGCCAGCAATACTGGTGGAGAGGAGATCAGCACCACGGACACATCTAACACACACACATCACTTCTTTGTCGTTGCAGTCTGAAAGATACCTGGCTGTACGGCAGGTGTGATTAGGACTTGAAGTGCTGGACAGGGACCGGAGGACGAGTAGCCATCCAACTGATTTTGTGATTAGGTCGTCGGCGGGCGGGAAGGGAGCCTCAGCTGGGTAGGAGGCCAAATTTGCATGTGCTCCGCCCCGTCTGTTGACGTCGCGTCAACAGACACACACCCACTAGGCAGACGACCAACAGGCAAGCAGCAGCAGCCAGCTGTCTCCTCGCTCTTTGCTGCTGCATGCCTGTGTCCCTGACGAACTGCTGCTGACTAAATCAATCAGCTAGCTGCTGCAGAGGAGAAGGAGGAATCTTGCACAATCAGGTGCAATGACGGCTTTCCTGTTTTGAGCCCATTCAGCAGCAGTAGTAGACAGTCAGATGGACAGGCATTCATGTGGCAGGACCCTTTGTGTGACATCACAATCTGCCCTCTATGACATCACAAGCTGCTCACTCGGAATCCGGCGGAACCTGACAGCCAGACAGTCACTTGGAACAGACAGGCAGACAGGACAGTCATGTGTAGGTGAGCTGGGTGGGCCAATGTTTTCTTTTATTGGCAGTTACCACCCAAATGATGGTCCGAAGAAGGTAAGTGATACTTTTTCTAAATTCCCCCCTCTCAATGATCATCAATTGTTTGGCTCGGAAAAAAAAATGGAAGAGGAAAAAAAATTCCCATAACAAAAGAAATGAGGAAAAAAAATTCCCAAAACAAAAGAAATGAGGAAAAAAAATTCCCAAAACAAAAGAGAGAAAAGAGCGCGCAAAAAGAAAAGAAAAAATATAAGAAATAAAGAAAGAAAGAAAGAGAGAGGAAAAAAAAAAACCAAGCCATTTCAAATGGAGAGGGAGGGGGGGTCCAAAAATGCCATTGCTGTGATCCAGTTGATGTTTCCGTGGTAAGATCGTAGGTAAGTCACATAGTGTTTGCATATTTATTGGGAGGTCGCAGCGATTGATAAGTCCTTTAATTTAGGCAGGCTTCCGGTCTTTTGCCTAGGCCGCACATGCTGATATCAAGTGTAGTGTCACGTAAAAATATTTAACTGCCTCGATTCCAGAAAGTACAATTCAAGGAGTCAAGAAATAGTCACAAAATGATACACTGGAGGCAGGATTTCAAAGTATTTATGCACAAGGGTTAAACCTTGAAGCAGCAAATGCATGCATTTCTAAATACAAAGGTGCACAAACAATTGATACTCCAAATCAAGTGCCAGGAATGGAAATAGTCTATTTTTGGATAACAGATTAGGAAGGTGCACCGGTCCTGGAAGTACTGCAATACCAGGTCAATGCGTGGAGTGGACAGAGCAAGCTCTTCTTCCATCTCCCTGTTCTAAAAATCCATTTAATATATGGCCCCCAGATAGGGGGCGTATCAGATATTAAACTGATAAGAACAGATACTACACTTGATCTTAGCCAAAAGGCCGAGAAGCGATAACCCGAATGGGCTCCCAGCAAACCGCGCGAACCTGAATTCGGCCAGCAATACTGGTGGAGAGGAGATCAGCACCACGGACACATCTAACACACACACATCACTTCTTTGTCGTTGCAGTCTGAAAGATACCTGGCTGTACGGCAGGTGTGATTAGGACTTGAAGTGCTGGACAGGGACCGGAGGACGAGTAGCCATCCAACTGATTTTGTGATTAGGTCGTCGGCGGGCGGGAAGGGAGCCTCAGCTGGGTAGGAGGCCAAATTTGCATGTGCTCCGCCCCGTCTGTTGACGTCGCGTCAACAGACACACACCCACTAGGCAGACGACCAACAGGCAAGCAGCAGCAGCCAGCTGTCTCCTCGCTCTTTGCTGCTGCATGCCTGTGTCCCTGACGAACTGCTGCTGACTAAATCAATCAGCTAGCTGCTGCAGAGGGAGAAGGAGGAATCTTGCACAATCAGGTGCAATGACGGCTTTCCTGTTTTGAGCCCATTCAGCAGCAGTAGTAGACAGTCAGATGGACAGGCATTCATGTGGCAGGACCCTTTGTGTGACATCACAATCTGCCCTCTATGACATCACAAGCTGCTCACTCGGAATCCGGCGGAACCTGACAGCCAGACAGTCACTTGGAACAGACAGGCAGACAGGACAGTCATGTGTAGGTGAGCTGGGTGGGCCAATGTTTTCTTTTATTGGCAGTTACCACCCAAATGATGGTCCGAAGAAGGTAAGTGATACTTTTTCTAAATTCCCCCTCTCAATGATCATCAATTGTTTGGCTCGGAAAAAAAATGGAAGAGGAAAAAAAATTCCCATAACAAAAGAAATGAGGAAAAAAAATTCCCAAAACAAAAGAAATGAGGAAAAAAAATTCCCAAAACAAAAGAGAGAAAAGAGCGCGCAAAAAGAAAAGAAAAAAATATAAGAAATAAAGAAAGAAAGAAAGAGAGAGGAAAAAAAAAAAACCAAGCCATTTCAAATGGAGAGGGAGGGGGGGTCCAAAAATGCCATTGCTGTGATCCAGTTGATGTTTCCGTGGTAAGATCGTAGGTAAGTCACATAGTGTTTGCATATTTATTGGGAGGTCGCAGCGATTGATAAGTCCTTTAATTTAGGCAGGCTTCCGGTCTTTTGCCTAGGCCGCACATGCTGATATCAAGTGTAGTGTCACGTAAAAATATTTAACTGCCTCGATTCCAGAAAGTACAATTCAAGGAGTCAAGAAATAGTCACAAAATGATACACTGGAGGCAGGATTTCAAAGTATTTATGCACAAGGGTTAAACCTTGAAGCAGCAAATGCATGCATTTCTAAATACAAAGGTGCACAAACAATTGATACTCCAAATCAAGTGCCAGGAATGGAAATAGTCTATTTTTGGATAACAGATTAGGAAGGTGCACCGGTCCTGGAAGTACTGCAATACCAGGTCAATGCGTGGAGTGGACAGAGCAAGCTCTTCTTCCATCTCCCTGTTCTAAAAATCCATTTAATATATGGCCCCCAGATAGGGGGCGTATCAGATATTAAACTGATAAGAACAGATACTACACTTGATCTTAGCCAAAAGGCCGAGAAGCGATAACCCGAATGGGCTCCCAGCAAACCGCGCGAACCTGAATTCGGCCAGCAATACTGGTGGAGAGGAGATCAGCACCACGGACACATCTAACACACACACATCACTTCTTTGTCGTTGCAGTCTGAAGATACCTGGCTGTACGGCAGGTGTGATTAGGACTTGAAGTGCTGGACAGGGACCGGAGGACGAGTAGCCATCCAACTGATTTTGTGATTAGGTCGTCGGCGGGCGGGAAGGGAGCCTCAGCTGGGTAGGAGGCCAAATTTGCATGTGCTCCGCCCCGTCTGTTGACGTCGCGTCAACAGACACACACCCACTAGGCAGACGACCAACAGGCAAGCAGCAGCAGCCAGCTGTCTCCTCGCTCTTTGCTGCTGCATGCCTGTGTCCCTGACGAACTGCTGCTGACTAAATCAATCAGCTAGCTGCTGCAGAGGAGAAGGAGGAATCTTGCACAATCAGGTGCAATGACGGCTTTCCTGTTTTGAGCCCATTCAGCAGCAGTAGTAGACAGTCAGATGGACAGGCATTCATGTGGCAGGACCCTTTGTGTGACATCACAATCTGCCCTCTATGACATCACAAGCTGCTCACTCGGAATCCGGCGGAACCTGACAGCCAGACAGTCACTTGGAACAGACAGGCAGACAGGACAGTCATGTGTAGGTGAGCTGGGTGGGCCAATGTTTTCTTTTATTGGCAGTTACCACCCAAATGATGGTCCGAAGAAGGTAAGTGATACTTTTTCTAAATTCCCCCCTCTCAATGATCATCAATTGTTTGGCTCGGAAAAAAAATGGAAGAGGAAAAAAAATTCCCATAACAAAAGAAATGAGGAAAAAAAATTCCCAAAACAAAAGAAATGAGGAAAAAAAATTCCCAAAACAAAAGAGAGAAAAGAGCGCGCAAAAAGAAAAGAAAAAAATATAAGAAATAAAGAAAGAAAGAAAGAGAGAGGAAAAAAAAAAACCAAGCCATTTCAAATGGAGAGGGAGGGGGGGTCCAAAAATGCCATTGCTGTGATCCAGTTGATGTTTCCGTGGTAAGATCGTAGGTAAGTCACATAGTGTTTGCATATTTATTGGGAGGTCGCAGCGATTGATAAGTCCTTTAATTTAGGCAGGCTTCCGGTCTTTTGCCTAGGCCGCACATGCTGATATCAAGTGTAGTGTCACGTAAAAATATTTAACTGCCTCGATTCCAGAAAGTACAATTCAAGGAGTCAAGAAATAGTCACAAAATGATACACTGGAGGCAGGATTTCAAAGTATTTATGCACAAGGGTTAAACCTTGAAGCAGCAAATGCATGCATTTCTAAATACAAAGGTGCACAAACAATTGATACTCCAAATCAAGTGCCAGGAATGGAAATAGCTATTTTTGGATAACAGATTAGGAAGGTGCACCGGTCCTGGAAGTACTGCAATACCAGGTCAATGCGTGGAGTGGACAGAGCAAGCTCTTCTTCCATCTCCCTGTTCTAAAAATCCATTTAATATATGGCCCCCAGATAGGGGGCGTATCAGATATTAAACTGATAAGAACAGATACTACACTTGATCTTAGCCAAAAGGCCGAGAAGCGATAACCCGAATGGGCTCCCAGCAAACCGCGCGAACCTGAATTCGGCCAGCAATACTGGTGGAGAGGAGATCAGCACCACGGACACATCTAACACACACACATCACTTCTTTGTCGTTGCAGTCTGAAAGATACCTGGCTGTACGGCAGGTGTGATTAGGACTTGAAGTGCTGGACAGGGACCGGAGGACGAGTAGCCATCCAACTGATTTTGTGATTAGGTCGTCGGCGGGCGGGAAGGGAGCCTCAGCTGGGTAGGAGGCCAAATTTGCATGTGCTCCGCCCCGTCTGTTGACGTCGCGTCAACAGACACACACCCACTAGGCAGACGACCAACAGGCAAGCAGCAGCAGCCAGCTGTCTCCTCGCTCTTTGCTGCTGCATGCCTGTGTCCCTGACGAACTGCTGCTGACTAAATCAATCAGCTAGCTGCTGCAGAGGAGAAGGAGGAATCTTGCACAATCAGGTGCAATGACGGCTTTCCTGTTTTGAGCCCATTCAGCAGCAGTAGTAGACAGTCAGATGGACAGGCATTCATGTGGCAGGACCCTTTGTGTGACATCACAATCTGCCCTCTATGACATCACAAGCTGCTCACTCGGAATCCGGCGGAACCTGACAGCCAGACAGTCACTTGGAACAGACAGGCAGACAGGACAGTCATGTGTAGGTGAGCTGGGTGGGCCAATGTTTTCTTTTATTGGCAGTTACCACCCAAATGATGGTCCGAAGAAGGTAAGTGATACTTTTTCTAAATTCCCCCCTCTCAATGATCATCAATTGTTTGGCTCGGAAAAAAAATGGAAGAGGAAAAAAAATTCCCATAACAAAAGAAATGAGGAAAAAAAATTCCCAAAACAAAAGAAAATGAGGAAAAAAAATTCCCAAAACAAAAGAGAGAAAAGAGCGCGCAAAAAGAAAAGAAAAAAATATAAGAAATAAAGAAAGAAAGAAAGAGAGAGGAAAAAAAAAAACCAAGCCATTTCAAATGGAGAGGGAGGGGGGGTCCAAAAATGCCATTGCTGTGATCCAGTTGATGTTTCCGTGGTAAGATCGTAGGTAAGTCACATAGTGTTTGCATATTTATTGGGAGGTCGCAGCGATTGATAAGTCCTTTAATTTAGGCAGGCTTCCGGTCTTTTGCCTAGGCCGCACATGCTGATATCAAGTGTAGTGTCACGTAAAAATATTTAACTGCCTCGATTCCAGAAAGTACAATTCAAGGAGTCAAGAAATAGTCACAAAATGATACACTGGAGGCAGGATTTCAAAGTATTTATGCACAAGGGTTAAACCTTGAAGCAGCAAATGCATGCATTTCTAAATACAAAGGTGCACAAACAATTGATACTCCAAATCAAGTGCCAGGAATGGAAATAGTCTATTTTTGGATAACAGATTAGGAAGGTGCACCGGTCCTGGAAGTACTGCAATACCAGGTCAATGCGTGGAGTGGACAGAGCAAGCTCTTCTTCCATCTCCCTGTTCTAAAAATCCATTTAATATATGGCCCCCAGATAGGGGGCGTATCAGATATTAAACTGATAAGAACAGATACTACACTTGATCTTAGCCAAAAGGCCGAGAAGCGATAACCCGAATGGGCTCCCAGCAAACCGCGCGAACCTGAATTCGGCCAGCAATACTGGTGGAGAGGAGATCAGCACCACGGACACATCTAACACACACACATCACTTCTTTGTCGTTGCAGTCTGAAAGATACCTGGCTGTACGGCAGGTGTGATTAGGACTTGAAGTGCTGGACAGGGACCGGAGGACGAGTAGCCATCCAACTGATTTTGTGATTAGGTCGTCGGCGGGCGGGAAGGGAGCCTCAGCTGGGTAGGAGGCCAAATTTGCATGTGCTCCGCCCCGTCTGTTGACGTCGCGTCAACAGACACACACCCACTAGGCAGACGACCAACAGGCAAGCAGCAGCAGCCAGCTGTCTCCTCGCTCTTTGCTGCTGCATGCCTGTGTCCCTGACGAACTGCTGCTGACTAAATCAATCAGCTAGCTGCTGCAGAGGAGAAGGAGGAATCTTGCACAATCAGGTGCAATGACGGCTTTCCTGTTTTGAGCCCATTCAGCAGCAGTAGTAGACAGTCAGATGGACAGGCATTCATGTGGCAGGACCCTTTGTGTGACATCACAATCTGCCCTCTATGACATCACAAGCTGCTCACTCGGAATCCGGCGGAACCTGACAGCCAGACAGA
>NW_028142497.1:0-58296 GCF_055691185.1 Crinia signifera | reverse complement strand
CTCCTCCTCCTCTTCCTCCTCCAGGGCTGCCTGCTCCTGGGCTGCCTGGTCCCGGGCTGCCTGCTCCCGGGCTTCCATGCGTGCCCTTGCCCATGCTGAAATGTTCATGTTGATGGCATAGAAATCGAAGATTGGGTTTCATAAAAAAGGGGGAAATAAAAATTCACATTAGTCATGCTCATAACCTTCCAAATTATCATTGCTGTTATATTTCAGACATTTATCATGCAAACTAATTGATATGCTACACCCAAAAACTGAGCAAATACTTACCCCCCCCCCTATACACCCCATATCCCCCCCATATACCCCCCCTATACACCCCATATACACCCATATACCCCCCCTATACACCCCATATACACCCATATACCCCCCCTATACACCCCATATCCCCCCCATATACCCCCCATACACCCCATATACACCCATATACCCCCCCTATACACCCCATATCCCCCCCATATACCCCCCCTATACACCCCATATACACCCATATACCCCCCCTATACACCCCATATACACCCCCTATACACCCATATACTCAGGAACATATTTATAAAAAGTACAGAAAACATTAGCTAAAAAACGCAGACATACTAGTAATCAAAACTTACATCGGGCAATATGGCGGCGAAGGGTGCAGAGCAAAACTGGCTGCCGCCGACGCAGGTCAGACCAGCGCCGCTCAACTTGCCCCAGGCTTCTGCGGACGCCGGTTGTCGAGTATATTAGGCGGCGGGCAGCAGTATACGCCCGCCGCTTGTCCATGTTGCTGACATATGGGCCCCTGGGCCCCAGGTGACGGTCCATTACGTCAACCAGGGCCAACAGCTCCTGGGTCGTAAACGGCCTAGCCCTGGTAGTAGTCATAGTGCCAATGGCGCAGTTAATAATTGCAGGTACATATATCACTTTTGGTGCTTGCTGATTGGTGTAAAAAATTGTTTGTTTGGTATTAACTTTATTAATCCCTCTTACATTAACAAACTGGATGCGAATAGAAACTTACGCGGACCGTTCCGATATACACACACCATAACCAACAGCATGCATTCAATGTATAGAGAGGAACTGTATTTACAGTGTGCGGAAAATAATACACGCAACCCTCTACTTATAACTACGCTGCTTAAAGGGGGCACGATACACCGATTTCCATGGAGAGGAGTACTGTATTTACAGTGTGCGGAAAATAATACACGCAACCATCTACTTATAACTACGCTGCTTAAAGGGCCACAATGCAACATGTTGCTGTATGACAATTTCATACACATTACATATGTAAGGAAAGCATTGTAACGTGATGTTTTGAAATGTGACTCACAAAGCATACACGAACTCCAACAGATACCAGCTGACAACA
Organism: Crinia signifera; assembly: GCF_055691185.1. Classification (NCBI taxonomy): domain Eukaryota; kingdom Metazoa; phylum Chordata; class Amphibia; order Anura; family Myobatrachidae; genus Crinia; species Crinia signifera. The sequence goes on along the minus strand of NW_028142497.1, from coordinate 56,927 downwards.
CTCATCATTGGAATGACAGGTGCACACATTTCACGATGTAGCCCACAATGCTCCACAACCTGTGTATGTGCATATACAGGTGATTGTTCAGGTGCGTTGAGACCTGCGTAATTTAAGCGGGAATTATCGGCGGGAAATATCGGCGTAAATGAGCAAATACATTGCGGAGAAAAATATACGCCCCCTTGTTCATGGCGGGAGATTAACATATAAATATTCAGTCAGATGCAGGCCACAATTGCTGCAAACATGTCTAGTTCAGACGATTCCGCAGCTGAGGACGCTCTCCAGAGAGCAAGAGCAGAATCCTTGCTGGAAAGGTTGAGGCAGAGGGAGCAGGAGAGGACAAGGAGGAGCCAAGACCAAGCGGGCCCCTCAGTAACAGGCCCTGTTCAACCTCCACCAGCTCCACAAGGGCCAAGCAACCAGCCAGAACAAGAGGTTGCATCTCTCCAAACAGGTGTGACCCAGCAGGTGCATGGTGAGAGAACTGGGGCCACCAGAAAACGAGCTGCAACATCTAGGGTGAGGACTGAGCAGGATACCACCACCAGAAAGAGAAACCCTGCATTTGTAGAGGCCGAAATGCGAATTCTAGTGCCCAGGGCACGCGAATGGATTGAATTGCCAACGAGGAAGCCGGGTGCCAGTGCAAGGAGAAAACTTTGGGACAAGATCACAGAGGAAGTGAACCAGGTGGCACCAGTGGTCAGAAATTGGGACGCGGTGAAGAAAAGGTTAGTGTGTTTGTCAGGGCTATTTTTCAGCAGGCTCCAGCAGGAACTGAGGCCCTTATTCTAGTTCACTCTTTCTGGCCAAATATTTATTAGATGGACAAAACCATGTGCACTGGAGGTGAGGCAGGTGTTACTTGTGCAGAGATAATCAGATTTGGGTGGGGTTTTACACCTGCCTCACCTGCAGTGCACATGGTTTTGTCCATCAAAGAAATATTTGGGCAGAAAGAGTGAACTAGAATAAGGGCCTCAGTTCCTGCTGGAGACTGCTGAAAAATTGCCCTGGTCTTTGTCCCCCTGATGTCATATGTGTGTACATATGTTACATGTATGTTTTGAGACTAATAGAAAGGTGTGTTTGTAGATAGTGCTACACTTCAATGTCACATGTGAACACAACCATGTCTAATAACCCATATTGATATATGAAACATGCACCATTGGTGTGATGTGAGGTTATGGGCACAGTTCTGCTCATGTGAAGTATGTGATGGGACAAGAGAAAGTGTGTTTTCGAAAGAGTTGTTGTAACATGTTCCATATGATGCTACTGAAACAAGAATGACCAAACTGTGCACATGTAGCTGGTGAGAAACTACACATCCCAGTATGCCATTCCATAGTTAAATTAATCCATAATAACCACATTGTCAAGCTATGGTGGAATGTGTAGTTTCACACCAGGTGGAGGTGCATAATTTGGCCATGGATGATGTCATTTCTGCATAGTGATGTATGTATGTGCATTTAGTGGCCTAATGAATGAGATGAGACACTGAATGAGCCTCCTAATTGAGACATGAATGTGTGTGTGGGACACATATGGCAAAAAAACATAAGATCACCCACACTAGGAAATGTCACGTAGCTAGGGGTACCACATAGTCCCTTTAATTCCGGACACATATTAATTACACAGGTTCTGTGGCTGGCTGACTTCAAGACTCCACTTCACCTAATTTTAAACTGCCACAGAACCTGTGTAATTAACATGTGTCCGGAATTTAAGGGACTAGGTGGTAACCCTACACGTAGCACAGTGGTGCACATATCTCATGGTGATATTTGTATTTTTAAACTTGTAGGTGGACTGACTTCAAAACGGCAATGAAGAGGAAGATGACTGACCGGTACAACCACAGCATGTCCACCGGGAGAGGTCCTATGCCCGACCATTTGGAGTATACCCCCCTGGAGCAGGACTCCTTGGACGTGATTGATGTGGGGGAGGTCAGGGGGATCTCCAATATGGACAGTGAGCTCCCGGCGGAGGTCTTTGCTGCTGCTTTTGATGGTAAGTCACAGTAATGCATTGTATTTAGAAAGATATTTTTTATTGCGTATGTGATGGTGACATTGTTTTCAATTCTTATCCTAGAAGAAGCAGAAACCCAGGATGTACCGGCAGCATCTTCCTCTGCAGAGCCACAGGTGGAGCAAGTGGTCCAGCCTCCACCAAGACGTCGCCCCCAGCACCAGCCACAGGAGACATGGGATGAGAGCCTGTTGGTGACACTGGAGAGGATCGAGCAGCAAGGGGTGGATGCTGCGATCCGTCAGCAGCAGGTGGCGGAATTTCTGGCGGAGTGGAAGGCCACAAACAGGCTGCAGTGTGAGGCCTTGAACCGCATTAACGACACTCTGGCGGCTGGCATAGTAAGCATTGGCCAACACCTCAGCCGCCAGAATGAACTTCTTGCGGAGCAGCTGTCCACCGCCAGGTCCCTAAGGGACAATCCCCCATCTGCTGCCCCACCCCAAGCTGCTCCCCAACCTTCCACCTCTGCTGACCCTCCTGTGTCGACTAGGGGAAGACGCCGCAAGGCAGCTGAGCCAAAGGCCCCTGTCCCCAAGGCCCCATCTAAAAGGGGGAAAAAAGGGCCCAAATAATGAGACCTGGTTCACTTCCTCTGTGGTTGGACCCCAAATGTTTAAATTGCACTGGACATCCGCTTCCTGAGTTGGCCATCTATCCATTTGCGTGCCATGGGCATGAAAGTTCGTATTTTGACCTCTACAAATGCAGGATAAATTTGTGGTGGTGTGTATCTTGCTTAGTATTCACCCTGGTTGTTGCAGTACGTATTCTGGTGTCCCCATTTCTTTCACCATTGCATTTGCAGGGTAACACATGTTTGGAGATATGCAACCTCTTGTTCTGGCTGTTTTATTATTTGTGTGTTTATTTTATTTGTTTATTTGATTTCTCACATTAAAGTGTGAAATAAGCTGTGATGCTGAACAGCAAATAAATTTATTTTACAAATTAAATCAACATTGTGGTATGTGTCATTTCTTGTGTGAAAAAAATACTAGATTTATGTGTACTTACTGACCAGGGTATTTTTAAACATTTGTTGAAGTGTGGTAGAAGTTTCCCATGTGTAACCCTCTCCATGGCCATTCCCATGTTCCTATCCAACTTTTCCCTGCTAATTAGTTTGTGTCAGCACATGTGCAGAGCAACTTAATAGGTGAGAAAGCAGTTTGTGTGCAGGTGAGGTAGCTCCTACAGTAGTAGGTAAAAGCAGGTCCAGAACAATGCTTTCCTCATGGAGTGGGTGAGGCAGACAAACAAGGGTGAAAAGGTACATTTGTGTAGGAATGCATATGTGTCCTCCCTAAAAAAAGATGTGTGAATGGGCCAAACATGATAAAATACCTTGTGAACAAACATGCATAACTTTTTAAATATATATGATTTTACAGTGTCATAAGCAGATGTAGGAATCCTTTGTTAGAGATGAGAGTGCAATAATGTGATTGGTGGCATCTTACATACAGAGTGTAGTCAAATCCAAATCATAGCAGATGAGATAGTGGTACAGGTCATTATTTTGGGTACTATACAAAGATTGTGTGCAAAATAGTGGTCATGGGCTTAAAACATTGCTGAAACATCCTTTGTAGGTGTTAGATGTGGTTTATGTTATTGTATCCTAAATACAAAACCTATGTTAGTATTAGAGTGAACACGTTGACACATGTCGACTTGTGTAGATTGAGTGTGCTACTGTGTAAAGTCTATGAAAGCACGTAGTGAATGTGTCTAACTGTTTAGCAAATACCTACCTTAGCGTATATAAGCAGGTCTTAAAAAGATTCTTACCTTAAATTAAACAAACCTTTAAATGTGGAGAAGTATAGAAAGATAAGCTTCCAATGTGTTTGCGTGCTGTGTGTGGCTTGCAGGCAGTGAAATAATGGTTTGGACTTAATAGACTGCAGCATTGCTTATTACATTCAGGTGTATGTGTTTGAGTAGTAATCAGCGTTAATTAGCAAACTCAGGCGCCCGCTGGCATGCGGTATCTGTAGGGGTGGTCTGAGCTGGCAGTTGGCGGGCGCTTGTCTGGTGTCCGAAATGAACGGTGCTTTAGGCGATCGTGCGGTAGTAGCACCGCTCATTTTTGGTGCACACCCCCGTGTACGCCCATATTTACGCCCATTTTCCCTCATTATTTCGGCCGCTCCCCTCAACACGCCCCTATGCCGCCCCCAATACCCGTACACTCGCGTACAGGTTTTTTCGCACGTTGAGACCCGTCCGTAAGCGTTGTTCAGTGGTCGCGCCTGCGCATTAGCGAATCTGCACATGCGCAGATCATGAAAAACCCCGGGACGTACGCGTACGGCCCGGCCGCACCAACCAGAATAAGGCCCAGAGTGAGAATATCTTCAGTTAATGTGTTAATTTGTGTCCACACCTCTTTTAGAGTATGGAGAAAAGTACCATTTATCCCATATTACGTGAAATCTGCCAATATTGTTTCTGGATAGATACGCAGCTCTCTCATGCTCAAACGTATAATTAACCAAACTGATCCAGTCATTAATATCTGGTGCTTTTTCTGCCATCCAGCGTCTGGCGATGCATGTCTTGGCAAGCGCTCCGAGATTAATGACCAGCTGCCTTAAGTCGGATGCCACCCCAGACCTAAACCATATCCCCAATAATAGCGCCTTAGGACATATTTCCCCTCGAGGGATACCTATATTTATCAATACTTCCGCAACATCCTTCCAGAATTTTTGCAGAGTTGTGCACTGCCATATTAAATGCCAGTAGTCACAACCCGCAACCCTACATTTTGGGCAGGAGTCACTTTTATCCCTTGCAAACTTTTTAATTTTACTCGGAGTTATGTATGTGCGGTGCAGGATATTAAATTGGATCTGCTGAGTCCTAAGGGAAGTGGTAGCTAACTTGGGTATGGCAAGAGCCCGATCCCAGTCGTCCAAAGTGAGCTCAGGAATTTCCCTGGACCACTTTGTCATAAGCTCGTGCAGGCCGGAAGTCGGCGATATTGATGAAATGTACTTATAGCATTTAGATACGCCTTTAGTCGGTCCCAAGTTCCGTAGTAATATTTTGACTGGGTGGTCTTTTATAGTACTAGAGGATATGTGCAGATGTTCTTCCATTGCACTTCTAAGCTGTAGGAAGCGAAAAAACATATTATTTGGGATTTGAAAATCAATTTGCAGTTGGGCAAATGTTTTAACCCCACTTTGCGTGGCCACCTGGCCTACATTTCTTATACCAAACTGCAGCCAAACTGCCATTCCCTGATGCCTTCTGATATTCTTAAAAGAATCCAGGGAAGAGAGACTTGTTTCAGGGTCAGTATCTTTATAGCCTATTGTACTAGAGATCCAATTCCAAATTTTTATTGCTTGGGTAAGAATCGGGGGATATTTCTTGCAACATTTATTCGTCAGCAAAGCTTGTAGTGGGGAATGACCCGGAATGATCTTATTTATTAAGTTTGATAATTCTACTGATTTACAGGGATCTACAACCCAATCTCGGAGGTGAACCAATTGCGTTGAGAGATAGTACAGTTTAAAGTTGGGGAGGGAAAGTCCTCCAAGATCACGTGGTCTCATGAGTGTGGATAATTTGACTCTCGGTCTTTTATTTCTCCATATAAATGAAGTTATTATCCCGTTTATTTTCTTAAATATTGCTTCGGGGATATATACAGGGGAGTGTTGCATTAAGTAAAGTAGTTTTGGTAGGATCATCATTTTGATAAGATTTACCCTACCTATTACTGTCAAAGGTAATTTGAGCCAGTTCTTGCATTTAGATCTAATTAAAACGATTACTGGATCTATATTATATTTGACATAGTCACTTGCATCCTTAGAGATTACTACTCCGAGATAGTCGAATCTTTCTACCCTCGGTATGTTGATTGCTATATCGGGATCTACCCGTATATCGTTAAGCAAATTATCCACTAATAAGTGGGATTTACTGCTATTTATTGTTAGCCCTGAGTACAGACCGAATTCCTGAAGGACTTGCATCACCAAAGGAAGATCCTGCATGTAGCTTGCCATCCCCACAAGTAAATCATTCGCATAGAGCGAGACAAGGCTGTCCGCCCCCCCCATCCGAGTCCCCCCGACCTAGTATTTTTCTCAGCTTGCATGCAACTGGCTCTATGGCCAGAGAGAACAAAGAGGGGGAGAGCGGGCAACCCTGCCTCGTCCCACGGTATATAGCAAATGGGTCCGATACAAATCCATTAATGGCAATTCGTGCACAAGGATTATGATAGATCATCAGGATCCTTTTGATACAACAAGACCCGAAGCCAAATACCTCCAGAGTGGACCTTAAGTATGGCCACTCCAGGGAGTCAAAGGCCTTGTTTGTGTCAAAAGAGGCCAGGGCGGTCTCTGATCCCGTCATTTTTCTAGCCTGTAGGTAAGAAAAAACTCGTCTAACGTTTATGGAAGTTGATTTCCCTTTCCTGAATCCCGTTTGATCAACGTGAACTATCTTATCCAACACCTCTCCTATTCTGTTGGCCAATATTGTAGCATACACCTTAGCATCAACTGTGAGGAGCGAGATAGGTCTATAAGAGTCTGGCCTTAGAGGGTCTTTGCCTTTCTTGAGAATCACTGTGATGACCGCCTCGGTCATGGAGTGAGATAATTGGCCTTCTTTTTCCATTTCCTGGAAGAAATATAGGAGCCTACCGGACAAAGTGTCACTGAAGAGCTTATATATTTCTACTGGTAGGCCATCGATACCCGGGGCCTTCCCGGAAGCCACATTTCTTATTGCCCCTTCCACCTCACCCAAAGTGAACGGTAATTCCAAAGACTCCCTATCTTGGTCTGAGAGGGTAGGCAAATCAATGGCATTCAGGTATTCCAGGCTATTATTATAATTGGGAGTTAACTTAGAGAGATATATTTCCTTATAATGATTAACAAACACCTCCGTAATTTTTGAGGTTTCACTAAGCATTTCTCCCTCAAGAGAACAGATTTTAGAAATTGTCCTGGAAGGATCATCAGTTTTTGCCATATAGGCCATCAATTTGCCAGCCCTGTCCGCCATTAGATACATTTTATGTGAATCCTTTAATAGCCAAAACTTGGCCAATTCCTGTAAATGTGTGACCCAGGCCCGTTGTGCCATTAGCCATTCCCTTTTAACAGAATCCGATTGATTTAATGTATAAGTTTGTTCTAGATCTGACATTATACTCTCTAATGTTGTAGCTTTGCTCTGGAGCTGTTTTCTAGCGTAAGCTATTTTTTTAATCAAAGTGCCACGTAAGTACGCTTTAGATAAATCCCAAACATTACCCGCTTTAGCCGAGTCTATATTGACACAAAAAAAAACCCTCTAGGTCGGTTTTTAGATCATTGATGTTTTCCAATTGGGTCAACCATATTGGTTGAAGCTTCCAGTAACTAAAGCCCCGACTTTTGTCTGTATCAAGGACCATAACCAACGGGGAGTGGTCCGAGATACCCCTTGAGTTGTATTCAATATGCGATATTTTATTAGCTAGATCTCTAGATGTATAAATCATATCAATTCGTGAAAAATTATTATAAGAAGGGGAATAACAAGAATATTGTCGCTGATTGGGGAATTTCTCTCGCCAAACCTCAAACCATCCCAACTCAACCGTGAATCTGGCGAGAGAACTTTCACCGGAAGGGGTACTCCTTCTGGGGCACCACACATCAAGACCATAGTTCATTACCATGTTAAAGTCCCCCGCACATATGAAGGGATTATCAGATCTAACCGCTATAAACTCTAAAGCAGTTCTAAGGATATCAAAAGCAAACGGAGGAGGGATATAGATCGATAATACCGATAATCTAACAGTGTCAAAAATACCATCAAGGAACACATAACGACCCCTTGGATCAATCTGAGCAAAAATATGTTCATATACTACAGATCTCTTTATCAAGATTGATACTCCTCGGGAGGCTGACGTGAACGGAGCATGGAACATTTGAGCAATCCAAGGACGTTTCAAGGAACCACACTTTTCCCTAGATAAATGCGTCTCCTGTAGACAAATCACATCAGCCTCCAGAGTTTTACAATACTTGAGAACAAGAGCCCTCTTTACCTTGTCATTAAGGCCACGGACATTCCATGTCACAATTTTAACCATATGCTTCAGTTAACAACTGGAAGGACAAAATGCTTTGGAGTACTATAGAAGGGGAGTAAAAATCGCAACAAAAAAAAAAAAACAATTCCACCATTACACACAAAGAAAAAACACACAACATATAACATATATCCCCCCAACCCCACCTCCCCCCACCCTGTATAACCTATCCCATAAGGCATACCTGTACCCAGACCTTCCATTAACTACCCGTCCCCACCAATCACCCCTAGGGAACCTTTACCTAATGACCACACAATGTACGGGAGGCCCGGCTCCTTAAATACAGACTGTAGACATAGATATATATAACTCTCCACATTTAGCAAGTTATCTTTTAAAGGAGTATATCAAACCCCTATCCTCTACCCCCTGGCATATGCATTCAATAATCAAAACATTTTCTGACTCTATTAGACTTCTCCCTCATCCAAAGGCCCATTTGCCGTAGGTAACACACCACAGCATTTAATTTTAAGTATCCAGTGCCAGTTGTCTAGGGCCCGGATAGAATTTGTCCAGCCACTGTGCGGCCTCCGAAGGTAATGAGAAGAATTTAACTTCTCCATCTGCTAGTAAACGAAGTTTAGAAGGGTACAACATGGAGTATTTTAGTTCCAAGTCTCTCATCCTGGATTTCACATTCCGGAATTTGGCCCGGTCTTTTTGGACCTCCTGGGGGAGATCGGGAAAGATGGAGACCCTGGTTCCATTATAACTAAAGTCTGGTTTAGCACGAGTCAGCCTTAGGATTTGGTCCCGATCCCTGTAGTGAAGGATTTTCGCTATAAAGGTACGGGGTGGTCCCCCTGGAACAGGGGGTCGGGCAGGAATACGGTGAGCCCTTTCTACAGTGAATTGAGCAGTAAAATTCTCCTGACCAAACTCTTTCTTAAGCCAGCTCTCTAGAAATTTTTCAGGCTCTCGGCCCTCTACTCGTTCTTCCAACCCCACGATGCGAATGTTATTACGCCGCGAACGGCCCTCCAGGTCTGTGACTTTAGCATTTGGCCCATCATTGCCTTAACCTGGGTCTGTAGAGGGGCCACAATATCATCTGACTCTGAGACTCGCTTTTCCAGTTCCGTCACCCTGTCCCTGGTTTTCTGCGCGTCATCTCTAATCAACATAATGTCCGCCTGGACTTTATTAATCTGCTCTGAGAGTCGCACTTCACAAGTATTAACTGCGTCAAGTACTTGTTGCAGGGTTACTTCAGGGGCCTGAGCCTGACTTGGCGTTTTGGAGGGAGTTGTTTGTGGAGTGGCAGGTTGCGAATTATTTGTGGACCGGGCGAACTTTTCCAGCCGGGCAGCCGCTGTGTTCTGACTGGCTTTCCCCATTTTTCTCGCCTGAGCTGGACTATATAAAAATATAGAGTGAGATTAGGTAACTGTCTCTCCTGTGTCACAAGCTCAGAAAACAAAAAATTTCCTGGGTTCAAACGCTGTTGGTTGGTAGAGCTGACAAGTCAGCTTAGCTTAACTATCTATGTCTCCCTTATTTAGGAGACGACCAAGTCAGTTGTCCTCTAGGGACTAAGTCAATTCGCACCAGGTGTTAGTCACTGCATAAGGGTACTTGCACTGTTACTTTTAAACAACACAGACCCTCCAGGTAATCTGCTGAGGTTTTGAGCTGGACTATATAGGAGTATATAGTGAGATAGGATAACTGTCTCTCCTGGGTGGTAACTGTCTCTCCCGCGTCACAAGCTTGGATAGCAAAAGAAAAAAAACAAGTTACATGGTTCAAATGCTGATAGCTGGTAGGACTGACAAATCCGTTTAGCTTGGTTAACTGTGTCTCCCTTAATTAGGGAACAACCACGTCAGCTGTCTTCTAGGGACTAAATCAATTCACCCCAGGTGATAGTCACTGTATATGGGTACTTGCCCTGTTTTTCAGTCAGCACAGAGCCTCCAACTACTTTGCTGGGGATTCACAGGCCCCTGCCCAAGCACTGCGGGGTAGGGATATATGGATATAATGTTACCTCCACCCTAAAACGAATTTAGGGAGACCTTGAGTTGTATGCCGCGATTTCTGGTTCCACAGCTTGACCACCGGCATCCCAGACAGTCTTAGCAGTTCAGGGGCTTTGTACCGCCAGTGTACCTCTCACTCTGGCGCATCCACCGCTGTGCCGGGGCGAGGGAAACTCTCCTTCCTCCGCCTCACAGAAACTTGACGGAGACTGATACTTCCGCAGCGTCGCGGGAAAGTGACGCGGTGGTTTGTCACTGCTGTGTTTCGCTGCCGCGAAGGGACAGGTCTCGCGTCGGGTGCACTGCAGTGTGGCTGGAGCGCCGCTCGTATTACCACTCCTGTGGCCGCGTGAAGAGGGGGAAGCAGGGCGGGTTCAAGTCGCAGAGATCAGGGTCAGTGGATAGCGGTATATGCCGGGGAGGAGTGGGTCTCGTGGAGACACATACTGACGAGCCGGGACTCCCGCTCACGTGACCTCACTCACGTACTGCCGTGATCACGCCCGCTCTCCGCAAAGACTGTTTTCAGCGGAGGAGGCATATGCCCTTCTTGCCTCTGACACTGACACAGCCAGTGAAGTAAGCGATGAATTGGCATTTGTCTTAAGCTCCTCTTCCTCCTCTAGTGATGAGGGACCCCCTCAAAGACGCCCCCGTAGAGCAGCTGAGACCCCCCCCCCCAATGATTGATCTCGTATGGACCCCACCACCAGACAATTTTGAGCCCCAGGTTCCTGAGTTTTTGGCCAACCCAGGAATCCAATTTGATAGTACAGGCCTCAAAGAAATTGACTTTTTCAAAGTCTTTTTCTCTGATGATTTTATAAATTTAATGGTGGACCAAAGTAATTTATATGCCCAGCAGTTTATTGCCCAAAACCCCACGTCATCATTTGCTAGGTGGACCCCTGTAGATGCAGTAGAGATGATGACGTTTTGGGGTCTGGTGTTACATATGGGCATAGTTAAAAAGCCAGAAATTAGGCAATATTGGAGTACAGATGTTCTGTACAGCACCCCACTTCATCGTATGGCCATGACCCGGACTCGTTTTGAGACGATCCTTAAATTTTTGCATTACAACGATAATGCACAGTGCCCACCCAGAGATGATCCCACCTTTGACCGGCTATTCAAAGTCAGGCCGGTCATTGATCATTTCAGCGCCAAATTTGCTGCGATGTACATCCCCCAAAAATTCATTTGTGTGGACGAGTCACTTATACATTTTAAAGGAAGGGTTAAATTCCGCCAGTACCTTCCCAATAAGAGGGCAAGGTATGGCATAAAAATGTATAAGCTGTGCGAAAGTACCTCAGGGTACACCCACAGGTTTAGGGTATATGAAGGGAAGGACTCAAGAAATGAACCACCAGAATGCCCCCCCTCCCTCGTAGGTGTTAGTGGAAAGATTGTCTGGGATTTAGTGCACCCCTTCCTGGATAAGGGTTATCACCTCTATGTGGATAACTTTTACACCAGCATCCCCCTGTTTAAGGCCCTTGGTTCAAGAGGTACAGCAGCTTGCGGTACTGTGCGCAAGAACCAAAGAGGCCTCCCAAAAACGCACGTTGCCCAATTACTGAGAAAGGGTGAAAGCAGGGGAATATGCACCGAAAATATGTTGTTGGTCAAATATAAGGACAAGAGGGATGTCCTTATACTGACAACTATACACGGAGACAGTACCACCTCCGTCCCTGTACGAGGTACCAGTACCCACACCTCAAAACCTATTTGTATCCTAGATTACAATAAGTACATGGGCGGAGTGGATCTTTCAGATCAGGTACTGAAGCCGTACAGTGCCCTGCGGAAAACAAAAATATGGTACAAGAAGCTGGCCGTGTATATCATCCAGATGGCACTGTATAACGCTTACGTACTATTCCGTTCTACCAGCCAGACGGGGACATTTATGCACTTTCAAGTGGAAGTCATAAAGGGCCTAATATTTGGGAACCAGCAGGCAGAGGGCCCCAGTACTTCTAGTACTGGCCCCAGTACTTCTAGTACTGGCCCCCGTATTGTATCAGGGCAGCATTTTCCTAACGAAATCCCCTCCACTGGAAAAAAGGGCAGTACACAAAAAAGGTGCAAAGTTTGCTATAAAAAGGGAATACGAAAGCAAACTATTTTCCACTGTAAAACTTGCCCCGACAAACCCGGCCTATGTATGAAGGAGTGTTTTAAAATATACCACACATCTATGGATTATTAGGTTCATCATTTCACCGTGCTTCGGGGGTCTTGCTAATGCGACATAGCACCCACCATTCATTCCACCAGAATCTGTGCTGCAAAATCCAAATATCACTCCTTCCCTTCTGAGTCCTGCCATGCACCCAAATGGTATTTTTTGGTCACATATGAGGCATTGCCGTACTCGGCAGAAATTGGGGCACAGATTTTGGGGTGCTTTGTCTCCTTCATTCCTTGTGAAAATGAAAAATTTTGAGCCAGAACTGCATTTTTGTGTAAAAAAAATGTAATTTTTCATTTTCACAGCCCAGTTGTACCACAATTGGTGAAACCCCTGGGGGTTTGAAATGTACACTATACCCCTAGATGAATTCCCTGAGGGGTGTAGTTTGCAAATTGGGGTCACTTGTGGGGGGGTTCCACTGTATTGGTGCTTCGGGGGTCTTGCTAATGCGACATAGCACCCACCATTCATTCCACCAAAATCTGTGCTGCAAAATCCAAATATCACTCCTTCCCTTCTGAGTCCTGCCATTTTTTGGTCACATATGAGGCATTGCCGTACTCGGGAGAAATTGCGGCACAGATTTTGGGGTGCTTTGTCTCCTTCATTCCTTGTGAAAATGAAAAATTTTGAGCCAGAACTGCATTTTTGTGTAAAAAATGTAATTTTTCATTTTCACAGCCCAGTTGTACCACAATTGGTGAAACCCCTGGGGGTTTGAAATGTACACTATACCCCTAGATGAATTCCCTGAGAGGTGTAGTTTGCAAAATGGGGTCACTTGTGGGGGGGTTCCACTGTATTGGTGCTTCGGGGGTCTTGCTAATGCGACATAGCACCCACCATTCATTCCACCAAAATCTGTGCTGCAAAATCCAAATATCACTCCTTCCCTTCTGAGTCCTGCCATTTTTTGGTCACATATGAGGCATTGCCGTACTCGGGAGAAATTGCGGCACAGATTTTGGGGTGCTTTGTCTCCTTCATTCCTTGTGAAAATGAAAAATTTTGAGCCAGAACTGCATTTTTGTGTAAAAAAATGTAATTTTTCATTTTCACAGCCCAGTTGTACCACAATTGGTGAAACCCCTGGGGGTTTGAAATGTACACTATACCCCTAGATGAATTCCCTGAGGGGTGTAGTTTGCAAAATGGGGTCACTTGTGGGGGGGTTCCACTGTATTGGTGCTTCGGGGGTCTTGCTAATGCGACATAGCACCCACCATTAATTCCACCAAAATCTGTGCTGCAAAATCCAAATATCACTCCTTCCCTTCTGAGTCCTGCCATGCACCCAAATGGTATTTTTTGGTCACATATGAGGCATTGCCGTACTCGGCAGAAATTGGGGCACAGATTTTGGGGTGCTTTGTCTCCTTCATTCCTTGTGAAAATGAAAAATTTTGAGCCAGAACTGCATTTTTGTGTAAAAAATGTAATTTTTCATTTTCACAGCCCAGTTGTACCACAATTGGTGAAACCCCTGGGGGTTTGAAATGTACACTATACCCCTAGATGAATTCCCTGAGGGGTGTAGTTTGCAAAATGGGGTCACTTGTGGGGGGGTTCCACTGTATTGGTGCTTCGGGGGTCTTGCTAATGCGACATAGCACCCACCATTCATTCCACCAAAATCTGTACTGCAAAATTCAAATATCACTCCTTCCCTTCTGAGTCCTGCCATGCACCCAAATGGTATTTTTTGGTCACATATGAGGCATTGCCGTACTCGGCAGAAATTGGGGCACAGATTTTGGGGTGCTTTGTCTCCTTTATTCCTTGTGAAAATGAAAAATTTTGAGCCAGAACTGCATTTTTGTGTAAAAAAATTTAATTTTTCATTTTCACAGCCCAGTTGTACCACAATTGGTGAAACCCCTGGGGGTTTGAAATGTACACTATACCCCTAGATTAATTCCCTAAGGGGTGTAGTTTGCAAAATGGGGTCACTTGTGGGGGGGTTCCACTGTATTGGTGCTTCGGGGGTCTTGCTAATGCGACATAGCACCCACCATTCATTCCACCAAAATCTGTGCTGCAAAATCCAAATATCACTCCTTCCCTTCTGAGTCCTGCCATGCACCCAAATGGTATTTTTTGGTCACATATGAGGCATTGCCGTACTAGGGAGAAATTGCGGCACAGATTTTGGGGTGCTTTGTCTCCTTCATTCCTTGTGAAAATGAAAAATTTTGAGCCAGAACTGCATTTTTGTGTAAAAAAATGTAATTTTTCATTTTCACAGCCCAGTTGTACCACAATTGGTGAAACCCCTGGGGGTTTGAAATGTACACTATACCCCTAGATGACTTCCCTGAGGGGTGCAGTTTGCAAAATGGGGTCACTTGTGGGGGGGTTCCACTGTATTGGTGCTTCGGGGGTCTTGCTAATGTGACATAGCACCCACCATTCATTCCACCAAAATCTGTGCTGCAAAATCCAAATATCACTCCTTCCCTTCTGAGTCCTGCCATTTTTTGGTCACATATGAGGCATTGCCGTACTCGGGAGAAATTGCGGCACAGATTTTGGGGTGCTTTGTCTCCTTCATTCCTTGTGAAAATGAAAAATTTTGAGCCAGAACTGCATTTTTGTGTAAAAAAATGTAATTTTTCATTTTCACAGCCCAGTTGTACCACAATTGGTGAAACCCCTGGGGGTTTGAAATGTACACTATACCCCTAGATGAATTCCCTGAGGGGTGTAGTTTGCAAAATGGGGTCACTTGTGGGGGGGTTCCACTGTATTGGTGCTTCGGGGGTCTTGCTAATGCGACATAGCACCCACCATTCATTCCACCAAAATCTGTGCTGCAAAATCCAAATATCACTCCTTCCCTTCTGAGTCCTGCCATTTTTTGGTCACATATGAGGCATTGCCGTACTCGGGAGAAATTGCGGCACAGATTTTGGGGTGCTTTGTCTCCTTCATTCCTTGTGAAAATGAAAAATTTTGAGCCAGAACTGCATTTTTGTGTAAAAAAATGTAATTTTTCATTTTCACAGCCCAGTTGTACCACAATTGGTGAAACCCCTGGGGGTTTGAAATGTACACTATACCCCTAGATGAATTCCCTGAGGGGTGTAGTTTGCAAAATGGGGTCACTTGTGGGGGGTTCCACTGTATTGGTGCTTCGGGGGTCTTGCTAATGCGACATAGCACCCACCATTCATTCCACCAAAATCTGTGCTGCAAAATCCAAATATCACTCCTTCCCTTCTGAGTCCTGCCATGCACCCAAATGGTATTTTTTGGTCACATATGAGGCATTGCCGTACTCGGCAGAAATTGGGGCACAGATTTTGGGGTGCTTTGTCTCCTTCATTCCTTGTGAAAATGAAAAATTTTGAGCCAGAACTGCATTTTTGTGTAAAAAATGTAATTTTTCATTTTCACAGCCCAGTTGTACCACAATTGGTGAAACCCCTGGGGGTTTGAAATGTACACTATACCCCTAGATGAATTCCCTGAGGGGTGTAGTTTGCAAAATGGGGTCACTTGTGGGGGGGTTCCACTGTATTGGTGCTTCGGGGGTCTTGCTAATGCGACATAGCACCCACCATTCATTCCACCAAAATCTGTACTGCAAAATTCAAATATCACTCCTTCCCTTCTGAGTCCTGCCATGCACCCAAATGGTATTTTTTGGTCACATATGAGGCATTGCCGTACTCGGCAGAAATTGGGGCACAGATTTTGGGGTGCTTTGTCTCCTTTATTCCTTGTGAAAATGAAAAATTTTGAGCTAGAACTGCATTTTTGTGTAAAAAAATTAAATTTTTCATTTTCACAGCCCAGTTGTACCACAATTGGTGAAACCCCTGGGGGTTTGAAATGTACACTATACCCCTAGATGAATTCCCTGAGGGGTGTAGTTTGCAAAATGGGGTCACTTGTGGGGGGGTTCCACTGTATTGGTGCTTCGGGGGTCTTGCTAATGCGACATAGCACCCACCATTCATTCCACCAAAATCTGTGCTGCAAAATCCAAATATCACTCCTTCCCTTCTGAGTCCTGCCATGCACCCAAATGGTATTTTTTGGTCACATATGAGGCATTGCCGTACTCGGGAGAAATTGCGGCACAGATTTTGGGGTGCTTTGTCTCCTTCATTCCTTGTGAAAATGAAAAATTTTGAGCCAGAACTGCATTTTTGTGTAAAAAAATGTAATTTTTCATTTTCACAGCCCAGTTGTACCACAATTGGTGAAACCCCTGGGGGTTTGAAATGTACACTATACCCCTAGATGAATTCCCTGAGGGGTGCAGTTTGCAAAATGGGGTCACTTGTGGGGGGGTTCCACTGTATTGGTGCTTCGGGGGTCTTGCTAATGCGACATAGCACCCACCATTCATTCCACCAAAATCTGTGCTGCAAAATCCAAATATCACTCCTTCCCTTCTGAGTCCTGCCATGCACCCAAATGGTATTTTGTGGTCACATATGAGGCATTGCCGTACTCGGCAGAAATTGGGGCACAGATTTTGGGGGGCTTTGTCTCCTTCATTCCTTGTGAAAATGAAAAATTTTGAGCCAGAACTGCATTTTTGTGTAAAAAATGTAATTTTTCATTTTCACAGCCCAGTTGTACCACAATTGGTGAAAACCCTGGGGGTTTGAAATGTACACTATACCCCTAGATGAATTCCCTGAGGGGTGTAGTTTGCAAAATGGGGTCACTTGTGGGGGGGTTCCACTGTATTGGTGCTTCGGGGGTCTTGCTAATGCGACATAGCACCCACCATTCATTCCACCAAAATCTGTGCTGCAAAATCCAAATATCACTCCTTCCCTTCTGAGTCCTGCCATGCACCCAAATGGTATTTTTTGGTCACATATGAGGCATTGCCGTACTCGGGAGAAATTGCGGCACAGATTTTGGGGTGCTTTGTCTCCTTCATTCCTTGTGAAAATGAAAAAGTTTGAGCCAGAACTGCATTTTTGTGTAAAAAAATGTAATTTTTCATTTTCACAGCCCAGTTGTACCAAAATTGGTGAAGCCCCTGGGGGTTTGAAATGTACACTATACCCCTAGATGAATTCCCTGAGGGGTGTAGTTTGCAAAATGGGGTCACTTGTGGGTGAGGTTCCTGACTTTTAGCATCTTATGGTGCCTAGAAACCTACATGGTGCCTAAAAAATAATCTCATAAAAAGGAGGCTCCAAAATCAAGTAGGTGCTCCTTCTATTATGAAGCCTGTGGTTTGGTCAACGTGCACACTAGGGCCACATATAGGATATTTATGAAAACAAAAGGGTACTTATGTAATATCTGGGCTCCCATTTATCTTATGAGACCGCGTCCCCTCGCCACGCTTCGGGCGCGGTGGCTCGCTGCGCTCGCCACACTATATAAAACCAACTCCATGCGTAGTTGGATAGTAGGGGTATGAAAAAATGAGTTGCATTTAACATGGGAGCCCAGATAATACATAAGTACCAACAAAAGAATTGGGGGAATCCATTTTTAGTCACATTTCTCTAGTAAAATCTACTGTGTTCCTTAGAAAAATGTATTAAAATTGAAAATCTGCAAAAAAAATGAAATTTTTAAATTTCACCTACACTTTGTTTTAATTCCTGTGAAACACCTAAAGGGTTAACAAACTTCGAAAATGCTGTTTTGAATACTGTGAGGGGTGCAGTTTTTGAAATGGCATCATTTATGGGGGTGTCTCACATACAAGTCCCTCAAAGTCACATCAGAACTGAACTGGTCCCTAAAAAAATCAGTGTTTGAAATTTTCTTGAAAATTTGAGAATTTGCTATTCATATTTTAACCCTCCTAGTGTCCAAAAAAATTAAAAGGAGGTTGAAATAATGATGGCAACATAAAGTAGACATATGGTCTTTGTTAGTTATTAACTATTTTGAGTGGTATGATTATTTGTCTCACAAGCAGAAAATTTAACATTTTGAAAATTGCAAAATTTTCAATTTTTTCACGACATTTTGGTATTTTTCACAAAAAAACACAGACTGTATCGACCAAAATTTACCATTAACTTGAAGTACAATGTGTCACGAGAAAACAATCTCAAAATCACTGGGATAAGTAAAAGCAAAAAAAAGTTATCCCCACATAAAGTGATATATGTCAGATGTGAAAAAAAGGGCTCTGTCAGGAAGGCAAAAACTGGCTGCGTCGGGAAGGGGTTAAAGTACAAATACTCGCATAAAAAAGTATAATACTGGACTTTGCTCAGCAATTTACAATAGTCACAACATTTTGAAAGGTTATTTGACTTTGGTATATTCCACTTTCTAAGCCCTCAAATAGGTGGACACTGGAAGGCAGGAGTATAGTGAGTGAAGGTGCTTGAAATTCTAAATGCCTGTCCATGCTTCACCCCTTATACCCCAAGCTTACAGGAAGCATCCTGGGTAAGAATGGATTCTAATGTACGACGGTGGATCAATAAGTTACCTGTGTTTGAAGACAGGTGGCATTGCTGAGGAAAGTTGGTATTACCGTCGGGCACTACCATCTTTCAAACAACTCCATACCAAATTTCAGAATGATTAGTAGGCTTGTTTTTTTCCCCACTAGGACAATGCACCAATTCCCTCATCAGGAATTGTTGCGGCCAAATTGCATAAATTACACAATGAATGGTTGCCGCATCGACCGTACTCGCCCTACTTGGCTTTCTGCAACTTCTTTCTGTTCCCTAACCTGAAAATGTGGCGCGCGGAAAAAAAAACAATTCATAGCACAATTCATGCAATTTGGCCGCAACAATTCCGGATGAGGGAGCTTGGTGCATGTCGTGGTGGGGAAAAAAAATAACCTATGAATCAATCTGAAACTTTGTTTTTCGTTGTTTGAAAGATGGTAGTGCCTGACCGTAATACCATCTTTCCTCAGCAATGCCAACTGTCTTCAAACACAGGTAATTTATTGATCCACCCTCGTTTAAGTTGACTCCTTCTGAATGACAGGTACACAAGATCGACTAGATCAAAAGGTTGAAATGACAGCGGGTGACACCAGCTGCATTAAAACTTCCAGAATTATTCTCCTTTTAGCTATTTCATAGAGGTTAACAGAGTTTTGGAGCCGGGTGCTCTGTCTAACAAAGCTCTCTTTTCAAGAAGGTAGGTTCCTGGTTTTAAAGTCAGAATATAATGTTTTTTTTTTCCCTTTATTGGAATGTTGTAGGTGTACATAACCGATAGGTTTCTTTGATTCATGGAATATAATTCGGGTATTGTGGATTTATAGCCCACAACCATCCATGGCTAGACTGATTACAACCATCAGGATGGGTAACCTGTCCTACTCCTCTCAAGCACGTTCTACTAGTTCAACAAATAGCTGCTGGGCGGCGAAACAGCTGCAGCTGAGATGCTGTGTGAGGCAGCCACCCGCATGTTAGTTTATACAGTTACAAAATGAAACAATAAAACAAAACAAACAACCTAATATTGACCAAATAATGGAGGTATATGGTGCACACAATTGTTTACAAATCTAAACTGCGATTACATCTCCTGCTTCCACTATATTCCAAAACCTTCTAAGCATTCCTCAGTGGTCATAAAGAAGTTATCTTACGTACAAAAATCCTCATCAAGAAATTGTCATTAGCAGTACATAATACACATTTACAATGGAGGTATTTATGCTGTAGCAGCAAATCTCACTACACAACTGCCCAAGAGCTATGGAACATACAAAAAGGCACTACCAAGCAACATGTGTAATAATAACATGAAGATTTAATGTTTGGACAGTGTACTCTAAATGACAATAATACTGAATCACACTAGAGCAATATCAGATGCAGGGAGAGCGGAGGAAAGCACCTTGTCCCAAACATAGGGAGCCAAGTGGTACACTTAATTGGGGTCCATGTTATCAAATCTACATATTGACACCAAAACACAAGCTGTGTGGAAGTTTTGTGTATGTTGATACACACAGAGACTGAACATTTATATAAAATACTGTGCAGGCATGTCCAAACTGTGGCCCTGTGCAACTACACATCCCAGCATGCTTTGCCATAGTTTTAGCATTCCCTAATAGCAAATCTGTGGCAAGGCATGATGGGCCTTGTAGTTTCACAACAGCTGGAGGGTCTTAGTTTGGACTGTAGAGGCTATAATGTTCTTGATATATTTGATTGGCTCTGGGCAGCCATAAGAAAGACCAAGTAAGGACATAAGTAGTTAATACTTATACATACATTAGCCTAGTTCTGGAACCAGCTATGTGAATCCATATGCTTGTCATATATAGAACTACGAATGTGTAGTTATATAAACTGCTGACTATCCTAAGCCTTACAGGAGGAGCCTCATTTCCTAGCTGTAATCTAATACATATCACACAAGACATAATACAGTCATGCAGATAAGGGCACAGCCGTTGAACACATGTTCTGTTGAAACTAGTTTTTTCCAAGGCTAAAAAAAAAAACATAACAAAACTGCTTTGACCTATACAACAATTTTTTTTTCCCATAAGGCAACAGATCTGATCTCTTACCAAGAACACAGCTCCCTTATAATGTATCCGTTCTACCATGTAAGAATCATGGGCACTTGTGTAGTGTAACTGCAGCAGCTGGCCGCCCACCCGCTCCTTCACGCTCCTTCATGCCCCCTCACGCTCGTAACACTTTACAAAACCAACTCCACTCCGACGTGGATAGTTCATACTGTCCAATATCCACGTTAGTCTGGAGTTGATTTTATAAAGTGTGGCGAGCTCAGCAAGCCACGACCCCGAAGTGTGGGGGAGCGCAGCGATCCCCGCGAGGGGACATGGACACGAAAGGAGCGGGTGGCCAGCTGCTGCCGTGAAACTACACAAATACCTAATCGGGTCTTCTCTAAAGGGATCCATTGCTGCACCAGAGCCCTGCCAGTTGCTACATGCAGCCATACTGTATAACAAAGGGCTTAGGCCATTATGAAATATAGACCCAGCAAATTAATTTTACCTCACCTGCTGAGTTTTTTGCCAAATCAGACAGCTGGGGTTACCTTGGGGGAAAATATTTGCAAGGTGGAAGTACAGGTTAGAACAGATTGAGTAATGTGATCATACAAACAAGGAGAGAATTGTTCAGTTACAAGCCTGTACACAAAGGCATCTTACAGTAGGATCAGTATAAGGATAGAGCCTTAAAAACTCCATCGAGAAGCATTGAGTGGAGTATAAGGCATAGGGCCAGATGTATCAAGCTTCACACAGTGATAAAATGGAGAGTGATAAACAGCCAGCCAATCAGCTCCTACCTGTCATGCTACAGGCTGAGCTTGAAAAATGACACGTTGGAGCTGATTTGCTGGTTGTTTATCACTCTCCATTTTATCACTTTGTGAAGCTTGATACATATGGCCCTAAGACCTTTATCTGGCGACCACAGATGGAAATGTGACTTTATGTCAGTGCCCCACGTGCTTTCATGGTTGTGCAAGTCTATAGCTGCTTATAATTTTGTTACAGGATTAATATAGGCATATATATTTATTATAAATCAAAAGTTAAAAATAAAGGGTGATGTAATAACGTGGGAGAATCAGAAAGTGAGATTTTCTGAGAGAATTCTTCCATTTTTATAAAACGGCAATCGTTTACATGACAAAATCAACATGGCTTTGCAGTTGACAAACATGGCTTTGCAGGAGACAACTTTCTCGGCTCCCGATTGGCTGCTAGGCGGCCAATAGAATCATTCAGTGGAGAGGCGCGGAAGATGAAAGATCTCTGCGTCTCTCATCAGTTCGATGCGGGGAGCTGCCGGAATCGCCGGCATGTGACAGAAGACCAGGACTACGGCGGATCAAGACGACAGATCTTCGCCGGAGGACCTGGGTGAGTTGGATTTCCTTCCACAGGTCCCCCATGGATTTCTTCGGATCCGGAACGGACGCCATCACAGACGCCGACAGCATGGAGCCGAACGCCGACATGGACCAGGAGCAGGAGACCAGACCAAGACCCAGGGACCTACCTACGGGCAGGGCCGGTGCTAGGGTGTTTGGCGCCTACCTGCAAAATCTAAATTTGCGCCCTCCCATATCTTATAACAGAGCGCACGCTAGAGGCATGCACCACAAAAAAAGGAATTTTGTTCTCACAAGGAATGTGTTCTCAAATAACACCACACAGTAGCACAGTCTTATTCACATTACACCGCATGTAGTGCCACTGATTCAAATTATACCACACATCAGTTTCCCATTACGAAACACAATAGAGTCCATTATTTGTTACGTCAGGCATTTGTACCCTTTATACACATTATGCCACACAGTAGTGCCCCTTATATAAAATGCTAATAGTAGTAGTGCCTTTTACACATAATGCCCACAGTAATATGTCTTACACATAATGTCGACAGTACTACATCTTACACATAATGCCGACAGTACTACATCTTACACATAATGCCGACAGTAATGCCACTTATACATAATTTCCAGAGTAATGCATACACATAATGCCAACAATAGTGTGATTACAAATAATACCCACAGAAGAGCTGCATACACATAATGCCAACAATAGCGATGCTTATGCATAGTGTCCACAGTAGCACAGCTTTCACATAATGCCCAGAGTAACATCCTTTACGCATAATGACCAGACTAGCATTGTTTATGTAAAATGCTTACAGCAGTGGCACTTACGCGTAATGCCCAGAGTAGCGACAATTATGCATAATGCCCAGAGAAGCCCTGCATATATATAATGGCTAGGGTAGAGCTGCTTATGCATAATGCCCAGAGTAGCACCCCTTAGCCATAATATCAACCATTGTATTGTTTGCTTAATGCCCAGAGTTGTGCCACCACAATGCCACCTTCCATATCTATAATATGCAAGTGTTTCTTTATACACTTAATTTTGAGAGTGCCACTGCCAAGTCTGTGTTAACTCATGTGCCTCTCACCTCATGTAATGGGAAGGCCACAGTGTCTAGTATAGTGGCCCACCATTCTGGCCGTGGGTAATTAGTTACCCCTTTATTTACAGTGGCACAAACCTTTGCTATACACACTGTCACACAACAGTGTCATTACGTCACCTGCGGTCAGAGCCGGCCCTAACCAATTTGATGCCCTAGGCAACATTTCAGCTGGAGCCCCCAAGCACTGCCACTAGTTCTGCCTCTGTCCCAGCACCTATCAGCGAGCAAACATAGTATCCCTCACCCAGAGCAATCCAAATCCACAGAGACACAAGTACACATTTTGGTGCCCTGTGCCATCAGTGACCGTATGATCCTTATTACCACAGTGAAGCAGGAAGCTACACCTTCAAGATGTATTAAATCATGTCTGATGAAGAAGGCATAGGTGGACAGATTGGTTTCTGGGAGTCTGGACGTGCAGACAGGGTATTGGCAGACAAAGCACCATATGGGGGTTATAGACAGACATTAGTAGCATTGATGGAAAGGTGGAAAGACTGCACAATATGGGGGCATAGATGGACAGGCAGACAGACGGATGGATGGATGGGACAGGGCATAGAAGGGTGGATTGGAGGGCATAGATGGAATACAGTACGTGGGGCATGGGCAGACAGGCAAAGCATCAAATGGGGGCATAGATGGACAGACAGACAAATGGGAGGGTGCACAGATGAACAGAAGGGAGGGGGCATAGACTGACAGATGGGAGGGGTAGGAGATATAGACTGACAGAAAAAAAAGACAGATCATTATATGGGGATGTAGAAGGGGGTATAGAGAGATGGACGAGAGGGGGCACAGATGGACAGGCATGGCCCGGACCCTCTAACTAGGAGTGTGCAGCTGCTTTGGGGCCCAACAGATTAGGGGGAGGTCCCAAAAGCAATCTCACTAAACCCTCTAAAAATATATATTTTTATTTTTTTATGACTGCTTTGGCAGAGTTTGGGGCCTAGTAGGAGTCAGTAACAGTGATGGTGAATTAAGCTGGTCACAGGGAGGGGGAAGGTGGGCACAGAAAGACCTGATGGTGGCACAAGGAGAGCGAAGGGTGCTCACAACGAGGGGTAGGGTATCTGTCAGGTGGGGGAAAGGTTTCACATCACTGAGAATAATCCACCCCCCAGACACACCCTTGTGTCCCATCAGGGACTGCAGCATCAACCCATGCACTACTGACCACTGTGCATGTCGCAGCTCCGGCGGTAGGGGAGAGCTGAGATCACCTGGAAGCTCCAAGCAGCAGCATCGCTAGCTTCTCTTCAAGCTGCAGTCCAACTCCGGCCACTTGCTATAAGGGGTGGCGCTGCTGCAGCTGCTCCTTCCTTGCTGACGTCAGAGAGAAGTTCCGTGAACCTGGAGTGCTGCAACCGGCTCAGGTTTTTTAATGCGCTTGTCAGGCAGCTGCAGTGGTCAGCTGGCCTGATGTGGGTTGGTAGGGGTTTGGAAAAATATGTAATATTACCACCTCCGCATGCCGGATTTACTGCAATTCCACCCAGACCAGGCGGGGCAGCGTCACTCACCAGGACTGGGTGGGGAGCTTCCATCCCGCTGCTGTGTGGGGAGCTTTCATCCAGGCTGCTTGTGTGGTGGCCTTAGCCTACTGTCGGCGCCGCTGCCTGTCATATACTTTGACAGACGCAGGCTCCGGCAGCCGGCAGCCCGGACCTACACTGCAGTAATGAACGAGGGGAAGAAGCGCCTCTAAGGGCCGGCGCCTACCTGCTTTGCAGGCTGTGCTGAGCGGGTAGCGCCGGCCCTGCCTACGGGCTCAAGGTAGGTAAGTATCAGTATGTATGGGCTTTGGATGTATTAAAGTTTTTTTTTATTGTGTGTCAGTGTGTGTTTATTTGACTATTTTTATTACTGTGGAACTACAAGTGTCAGCGGGCCCTTTAATGCCCCGCATGCTGGGATTTGTGGTTCTCCAAGTCCCAGCTTGCGGTGGAGGCTTGCTGGGACTCATAGTTCCACAGTAAAAGACAATAGTTTTTATTCTATTTTTTTTTTACACTGAAATCAGCCCGGTGACCACGCACAGGGTCACCGGGGAATGCACCAGGATTCAGCCTGGTCAGGTAAGTTCTGGAGGGGGGGGGACCCCTTTATTGGGGGGGTCCCCACTCCCCCAGGGCCCCCACTCCCCCAGGGCCCCTGGCCAGGCTGACTGGTCAGTAGGGTGATGTTTTGGCCGCGTGACCTTATATAATAAGTGTCCCCCGGCTGTGACATTACCCTTCTGGCTGGTTTGGCCTGGGGCTGGTTCTTAAAATACAGGGGACCCCTAGTCATTTTGTCCCCCGTGTTTTGGGAACCAGCCCCGGACCTGGGGGCTGGTTTTAAAAACTCGGGGAACCCCTATTTGTCGGGTTTCCTGATTTTTTATTACCGGCCCGGCTCTGTCAGCCTGGTGCTGGTTATGGCTGTGAAGGGGACCCCACGCCGTTTTTTTATTTATTTATTTTTCTATTTTTTTTTACACTCTGCAGCCTTCATGGATCTGACTGATCCGTGCAGACTGCCTGTAGGAATTCGTATTAGCGGCCGTATATATGGCCGTTAATACGACATTGGAGGGTTACAAAAGCAGTCGAATTTGACTGCTTTGTAAATTCCCCTCCAGAACGACATATGCAGTCGTAGTCATTCGTATCAAGAATACAAATACAATTTTTTGTATTCGTATTCTTAGTAAAAGTCCCCCTAAATGTTTTACCAAATACAGATAAAAATAACACAAACTTCATGACTATCCCAAAAACAAGCTGAACTGCAAGCACTCATGCAACGCAATAAAGCCCACTCTCTACTAGCCCATAGTCTCTGGTCTAAGCAAGAATCTCAAACTATTGCCTCAATTAAGGATTCATCGGGAAATATGATGTATAAACCTAGAGAGATCAATGAGGTCTTTGCTTGTTACTACAAAGCATTATATAATTTGGATGCCCTATCTGATGTTTCCTCTCACGTCCAAGCAACACAACAATATTTAGACTCATGCAGCCTCCCTACTATCACAGAGGAGGAATTTACTGTTGCCCTTAAATCACAGAAACCTTCAAAGGTTCCTGGTCCTGATGGCTTCACGATGGCTTATTAGAAAACATTTGCATGGCAATTTTCCCCCCACTGATCCGACTGTCTAATGCTGTTCTACAGTTTCACCCTGATTCTGCTACCTCCAGAATAATTGTCATCCCCAAACCGGGTAAGGACCCCATCAATTGCGCGAGCTACTGTACCATTTGCCTGATCAATATGGATCTTAAATTATTTGCCAAGATCCTAGCCACTAGACTGAAAGGGTGTCATGAACCCCGGTTCTCGCACTGCTCGCATGCGCCCCTTACCGGCACGCTGGGGTAGTGTCCTCCGTAGGTCGGCTGCCGGCACAGTCGGCAATCCCTGGCGTGATGTCTTTTGCTTCCAAGTTGCCCCTGCGTCACTGTGAGCTCCAGGTGTATTCCCTGATCAAACTGCGGGTCACATGATCCAGGTAAGCTCCAACTCACTTCCTGGTCTGTGTGCTGCTGCTGCGGCTAATCCCATCACCTGCGTCTGATTCCCTAATCACCTGGAGGAATAAAAGCCCAGCTCACAGTCTCCTCCTTGTCTTGAACAACTCGTCAGTTTACCTGTGAGTTCTCCAGCGTTAAGCTCCTGTCAAGACTCCCCACGTGCTCCAGAGGTCCGGTTTCCTGAGTCCGCTGTCACCTGTGTTACTCTCAGCGTCCTGGTCATTCCACTCCTGCCAGAAGTCTCCACGTGTTTCCATCTGCCGTGTGATCCTGTCTTCTCGTGCAGCCCAGGTTACTTACTCAGTGTCCGGTTATCCGTGGGTTTCCTGCCCGTCTCCCCTCGGCTCTCAGGCCGCTCCAGCGATCCCCAGTGATCTCAAGTACCGGCTCTCAGGCCGCTCCAGCGATCCCCAGTGATCTCAAGTACCGGCTCCCTAGCCGCTCCAGCGATCCCCAGTGATCTCAAGTACCGGCTCCCTAGCCGCTCCAGCGATCCCCAGTGATCTCAAGTACCGGCTCCCTAGCCGCCCCAGCGATCCCCAGTGATCTCAAGTACCGGCTCCCTAGCCGCCCCAGTGATCCCCAGTGATCTCAAGTATCGGCTCCCTAGCCGCCCCAGTGTTTCCAGTGTCTCCAGCGCCCCCCTGTGCTACCCTCGTGTCATCCTCGGCTTCCAGGCCGCATCTCTCACTTCTCAAGTACCCTCTGTGTTGCTGTATAGCATTTAGTGCCATCGACCACCATCGATGGTTTAAGTACCCCGTTAAAGACTCTTGTTGTCCCAACTCTGCCAAAGCCACAGGGGAACCTGGGCAGAGGGCCGCGACCTGGTCGGCAGTTGCAGCGAAGTCCATATCCCCTTGCAGGGGTCCCTGGTGAATACCACTGTCGGCTTAGACCCCACGTCTCTGCTTTAGGTCTCAGCCAATCCTCTGTGTCCCCGGCAGTTCATCTCCCTCCAGTCTCCGTGCATGAGCTCCAGCTACCTCAAGCCTCCTCGCTTCCAGTTCCCTGCGCCCTCCACTGGCGCACCCAGGTCAGTGCCGGGAACACAGACAGTCCAGGCCGTGACAAAGGGCTCTTGACCTCACTAATTCACTCAGATCTGGTAGGTTTTGTTCCTACGATATTTCTACGGTAGGTGCACCATTAATCTGATTCATTACTCCAATGTGAGATCCACTCAATAATGATGGTTCTTGATACCGAAAATGGGTTTGACCACCTCTTATGTTCACCAGACTAGCTTCAGCGGACATCTCTGGCAATTTTTTACAAGCTATAAGATCTCTATATTGTTGCCCAACATCCACTGTTATGACCAATGGTTCTCCAGTCCTCACAATTTGCTCTAAGAAATGGGACAAGACAAGGATGCCCTCTTTCCCCCTTCTCTCTGCTATATGTATAGAGCCACTGGCAGCTAGAATTAGAGCTAATCTTGATCTGCGCGTAATTGAAGTGGGGAATCACTAGCACAAATTGTCTCTCTTTTGCTGATGATGTAATCCTCGCCCTATCCAACCCTTTGGCATCCCTCCCTAATCTTCATTTGGAACTTAACACCTACAGTATGTATCACTCTCGGGTTACAAGATCAATAGCTCCAAGTCTGAATCTCTTACTATGGACATTACATACTGGCAATCTCTCTAGATCTCCTGGATTGGTAGGATTAATGCGATCAAAATGAACCTAATCCCGAGGCAACTGTATCTCTTTCAGACCCTAGCCATACCTGTTTGCGCATGGCCCTGGACTCCTTGCAGACACTATTTAACCTCTTTATCTGGGCAAAACTACTGCTGCTAGACCCACATCTAAAGGCAGACTTTGACTCCCAGATCTCCCCTCTTATTACCCGCCCATTTTAATCGGGTAATTTCATGGCAATCTAGCCCCGGATGTAGGAGATCGGTCGACCTTGAAAATGCTTTGCTCCCGGTAGGCCGAGTCGATGAGATAGTTTGGCTTCCTGATCACATAGGCCAGCCTTGGCCTATACGACCCTGACCATCCGTTTAACCCTGACCATGTAGGACAAACTCTGCTCATTGCTGAATCTAGCCCCATTTCCCTCCCCTATGTCACCTATTTGGGACCACCCTCTCTTCCCCGGGGTGCCTTGGCGTAACTTGCAAATAACTTGGTTCAAACATGTTAGGGACCAATTGTCCGCACCCACCTTTGCTGAGCTGCGATCTTCAGATTCTGTCCCTGCCGTGATCTGCTTCCAATCTGTGCAGGTTTTGAGTTTTGTTGTTTCTCAGTACCCCTCTACCAAATTCCAAATCTTGACACCATTCGAACCACTTTGCTCACTCTCAATGGGCTGACAAACCCCAGGGAGCATGGGAACAGGACCTGCCAAGATGACTGCCAAGATGACTGCTCTGCCATTCAGACTAGAATTGCTAAAGCTTCCATTAGTGTGGCTATCAAAGAGACTACAAGGTCTACACACGATGGTTATTAGTTCCGTCTCGGTTGAACGCCATATTTCTTTGTGGGAAATTATAACTTTAAAGAAGCTTAGCTATTGTATTTTGTTATAATAATCAATAATGTTTCAATATAAGGAAACTAATTCTTAACATATTAGCTTGTAACGGCAAAGAGAAAGTACAGTACCTGCACTCTGGTTTTTCAGAAAAACCACATGTCAGCTATCTGCGCTCATCTCAGAGTCAGACTAGACAGCCAGAGACCACAAAGATAGATGTGCTAAGAGATTGTAGCTCAACAGACGTGCAGATAGGAAACCAGAGCTGTATGAAACTATAAGATTAGATTAGGGACGCTAGACATTGCACGTACTCTTATGTTTTATCATATGTACGGGGGGGATATTTTGTAGTCTGTAAGCCCTGTGTTGGGCAGGATATGTGTGGGCGGCCAACTATGGCTGCATATAAATATGCAAGTTGTTCACAAATAAAGTCCAGAATGCTTTGAAGACATAACTGGATGGTGGTGTCTCTCCTCATTGTGTTCTCACCAATGCATTGGTAAAAGGTATCTGAGAGGTGACCTGATTAATTGAAGGGATTTCTTAGTGCTTCAAATAGCGATATCAGATGGGGGCTCGTCCGGGATGACACATGGAAGGATCGACATCTAATGGCACACTTCTAAACTGGACGAATCTCTTGGACTCTGACTGATACCCGGGTGAGTGGAAAGATTGATTTCAGTCTATTTTACTCAAGTCAGACTCTTTGAGTTTCATCTGGTATTTTGTAGAAAACTATACATTTCCTGTCTTTCCTTGCTGTCATTATAGTAACTGGTCACACAGCCTAGGTTATTTGTAGTTGTATTTGTATTGTTTCATTTTCAAGGTATAATACACTACATTGCTGCTATATATGTTTATATGTTTTATATGTGTATGAAAGGTTTGGGCCAGCCTTAACGGGGTCTGATCGTTAACTGAACACTGAGGTATTGGTCCGTCTGCCGCCTCAGTTGACAGTCCGTTGTTGTCTGCTGTCTGTGTCGACTAGTGTTTTAAAGTTTAAATCAAATGAGTGTAAAGTGTATAAGGGCTGTTAATTAGTCCATAGGTACTCAAAGACCACCCTTGGCACTTGCTACCATAGGCTTGATCTGTCTCTTGTCAATGGTGGCCCCTGGATGTTCCTAAGGGACCGTACCAGCTCAGCCTTTACAATTGATCGCATTATTGTCATGTCTGTATAAGTCAAACGTGGTTGAATGACTGATCCAAGTACTTGCCTTTATCCTATAGGCACTTGTACCCATTGTACAACCAGCATTGTGTTGTGGTATAAACCAGTATCCAGTTTCAGTTATTATGCAACTTTATCCAGTGTTTTACAAAATAGAACACCTTTTAAGATAACCATTTCAGAAAAGGAAAAGGTTTTAACAGCGTTTGTTGTTATTGTGGGATGTCATTTGAATGCAGAATTATTGTCAGGATATATAATTCTATCATATCCTTCATGTTTAGACAAATGGCCCATTAATCATTGCAATATACCAACAATTTGTCCAAAATTTTTTCAAGAGTTAGCAAAAATTAAATACGGTGTTAAGATTTCAAGTATCATAGATGTAGGATATCTTCCTAATGTTAAACCCAGATGAATTAAGTGGGTCAATTTTCAGAGTAAACAGAAGAGATTGAGAAAGTCAGTGTCCAAACAAAAGCCAGCCAGTGATACACAGTTTACTTCCCGCACAACTATACATCCCGCTTCACCGCAATTGGATACGGCCAATACCCATAGAGCTTAATTACCTCTATCGGAGGGAACGGGATTAAGATACAGGAGCGCTCACCTACAGAAGTTGTTGCAGAACGGGAAGGTAGGAAAAGGTATTAAAATCATCAATACCATTTTTAAGAAGACTAATTTTCCCAAGTAAGGGACATTAGATCCACAGCAGTCTTGGAAAAGAGTCCAAGTCACAGACGGTCATTGGTTACAGAAGGGTTATTTAGACACTGTACAAACATGGCAAATTGTTTCACAAGAAATTGATGTAGGAAAAAAGGTCTGAACAGGAAGATTATATGACTGATATAATGCCACCACTGTATGTTCCAAAAATACATAATACTGTTGACAATGTTGAAATTGTTGCGGTGGGGTCATCACAATTAGTACTGCCCACAAATGTAGAACAAAAGACACCTGAAAAACGTTATTTAAAAACACTAAGTGATTCAGAAAAACCAGAAGATACACTAAGCCTTAAAGATGTAATCCAAAAATACCCTGTTTGTGGGGAATGTGTTCCGGAGGGCAGTGAAAATGGTCGATTTTGTAATATTGACTTGGTGCAAAGGAGATTATGGGATTACAATACTAGTCCCAATAGAAATGGTAATCCAAAGTCAGGATTTAACATACCTGGTAATGAATACCAAATAATGCCTGTCAGGGTGAATAGCCATCCTAACCCTAGACATACACCTAATTTAGGACCTAATGATGTTGGGTATGTTGAACAGGAAAAGTACATACCATGGTTTCCCTCAGATATTATGCGCATTGTAAATGATTTACCAGATATCAGAAAGAGTCCAGCAAAATTTGAAAAGAGAATCAAACCCATGTTGGGTTGACTTAGAACAGATTCTTAAAGCCTCTATAGGAATAGGTGAATTCAATACTATTCAAGCCATAGGTGCCCAACGAGCACAAGGTGATAGAGGGGCAATTGAGGCAGCCACCACTCCTCCTAATCGCTACACTACAGCTTCAGGCAAACAGTTGTTATATAGAGTGCAATACAGATGTGATCAGATTAGAGACACTGCACCAGCCGAGCCTGATTTGGTGCAAAATAACCTCACCATTAGACAATAGTATAACAGATTGTCAGTCAGACATGAAAATGAAGGATTTTCCCCTTAACAGAGGCAATAATGTCAGACTGTTCCAACTTCTCTCCTTGTAAATGATGAAGTTACACCTGTACCTAATGAATTTTTAACCTCACCTACATGTCCAGTGAATCTGCTTGGAGGTGATATATACCAGTAATATTCCAGCTGCCATGAAGCCCAACATTGAAGCTGCAATCAAAGTTTACCTATTACAAGAAACTGCCACAGGGGTAAAATGCATTTAAGTAGAGTTTTATACAAGGTTCTAGCAGAAAACAACATTCAAGGTTACACCTATTTTGTTATGTTATGTTTTAAGTAAAGGTAGATGTTTATTGAGAAACCATTATTTGGCCAACTGCATTGTTTTCTTCTTCCCAAATGGGGGATGAATATATATATCGAATGGGAAGAAGAGAGATCAATGAGTTAATTACACATGATGAGGTCATTGGCAACATTAATTAGAACATGTCTTATATACAGAAATCAATTTGCTGGGTCAACATTAGTATTAGTACCAGAGTTTGTTGTTGATTGGAAGCATAGCTTCAGGTACACCTAATGCACATTCACAAACTGTAATAACATTGATAAAACATAGGAGGTTTGCAGTTATTAAATGCCAAGATCATATTAGACAAATTGATCTTGTTTCTAGGGGTAACGAATGATTGGTTGGTTGACATTATTGCCAGGGAGGTCCCTCCCATGTCATGACACATATAACAATAATTGTTGTTTTGTTATTAAATGAAGATTGATTTACTGAAAAAGTATCAAAAGGAGTAGCAACTCTACAAAAAAAAAAAAAAAAACCTGACATTTATTAGATGTCATAACAGTGTATTTGGATAAAGTCAGAAAATAAAAGAGTAACATCAAAATAATTACCGAGAGTTATAAAAATGAATAAAGCCAAATGGCAAAGTAGTATTATTTGTTTAAGAAATAATTAAGAGACAAGGGTGTTTATGAAATAAATTAAGATAAAGCATTTGTCACATTTGTAGAGGTTACAAATCGATATTATTGATTTTATTCAGTTACAGAAAAGAAGGTTTATGTACGTATATGAAAGTGCTTATATGTTAAGAGGTATGGCCTGAAGTGTCTGAAATTGAGCAGTTTACTGCCAGAAAAGGATTTTGCAAGAATTGGTATGTAGATATGGTTTATCAAGTGTCATAGAAAATGACCAAGGAACAAATACAGTATTATAGGGAAAGTTTTTCAAATAATGTGTGAAATGATGGGAATGGAATCAAAAATACATATGTCTTTATATCCAAAGGTGGTTAGGACGGTATCTTACAAGGGAGAAAGGAGTGGCATGACCAGAAGCACTGCACTAGTGCTTCATAGTATTTATACCACACCTGGGCCTCTGCTTAACCTCTCTCCACATAAATTCAGATGGCAGACCAGATACGATACGGTACTGATCCAAAGACTGACTTTGAAATTGCATCATAATTTGACTGTTCAATATGTTATCCACTTATTTAAGCAGTTACAAGACCTTCGTCGAGTTCAACAGGAGATCCAACGTCTTCTTCATTTGGTCCAGAGCACGATACACAGCCTGGAGACCATGTTATGGTGAGAAGTTTCTTGCATTCAGGTTCCCTTGCAGATACACAGACTGGAGACCATGTTATGGTGAGAACTTTCTTGCATTAAGGTTCCCTTGCAGATTGATGGGACAGTCCTTAAGAAAGTATTGCTGACAACAGATACAGCTATGAAAGATGCTGAGAAGGACATTTACCTGGATTCGCAGGTCACATTGCAAAACGGTGAGATGTTCAAGTTTTAAAATCACCAAAGGCTAAGCTGTGTGCATACACAGAGACTTTAATAGAGTTCTTCAATCAAGATGGAAAGCATTGTTTATAACTGACTGTATACTTACGGGACAATGTTAAGGACAATATTCAAGTTGCGTGAGTGGAGTAATCATGGACATTGCAGTATTTGAAAGTATCGAAGATGTGAGTGTCCCCTCCAATGGTGCCAAAGCAATAGATACAGGAAATATAAGGAAGTACACCCCTTACAGATGGGAAACGATCCTCTTCTCCAAAGTACGACCACAAGTTTTAATGTTCACAATTTCCGCCAAAAGGTACCAATGGGGATTGCAGTATTTATAATTATCTACTTTGGAGAGGGGCCCAGTCGAGGTTCATGGTCTGAGTACAGTACCTGTCCATTAGTATGGATAGGGGTTATTTCACTAAGTCCAATTCCTTTGTCCCTTCTAAGCAGGTCAACAAGAACATTTAAGGATATTTATAAGGAACAGGGTACAACACCCTTTGAAAGATTAATTTGTGATTATTGTACTTCCACCAAAGGAGAAAGATATAATCTGATGTATGGATAACATGGTATATTATTCGAAAGAATATCTAAGTTGACGGTATCATTCACTGTATGAACAGGTAACAAATGCAACTGATTGTTGAGTATGCATTAACACACCATTGATGAGTAATAACATGCCAATGTCACCACATGTTTCATATAAGGAAATACTAAATAGTTACTTTTGGAAATTTGTGGAAAAAAAGGATTGTGATTTATATAAGATATCATTATTTTGTTTCAG
This sequence comes from Crinia signifera, assembly GCF_055691185.1. Classification (NCBI taxonomy): domain Eukaryota; kingdom Metazoa; phylum Chordata; class Amphibia; order Anura; family Myobatrachidae; genus Crinia; species Crinia signifera. The sequence goes on along the minus strand of NW_028142497.1, from coordinate 22,111 downwards.
CAAAATTATAAGTGAGATGAAACTAGATTTTAGGTAAACAGAGGAATGTACACACTTCCACTACCAGGAAATGCCATACAAGATAAAAGTTTATGTAGGATATTGCAACAATATTTTTACAATGCATACGCCATACAGTATGTTCTGCTGAACCATGTGCAAATATTTTTTAAAGGTTTTCGGTTTATCGTATGCACCTTAGATTGAAATGATAAAGTATTTGAGTTTACACTACATATGACTGTTCCAGAGTTTAAAGTTATAAGTTAGGAATAATGGTTTTCACCATAGTTCTAGAAGTTTGATGTTCTTTTTCTTTATGCTAAAACCAAAATTTATAATATTGGTTGAAAATATGGTTTGAAAAGATTACCAATAAAGTTTGAAGATTTTGCTATTTGGGAATAAAGAGAATATATACCAAAATCTTATACAATAACCCATGATGAGTTGAATGAAGTCTTTTCACAGGTCAATCAACATCTAAAAAGAGACATTAATCCGGTTATTAGGAAATATATTCCATTTATCGATTCTCCAGTAAAAATCATATGGATACCACCTTGGAAAATATCTGTACATATATATGGAAATGGTGGTTATTTGGACAATCAACAAGAGACTATTGAGTTTGCACAATTTATGGACAATGTTACTGGACTTTACAATGACATTTTTAAATATGATGGACATGATCTAAAAGCTAAAAAGCAATGAAATATTACAACAATTATTTCGGACTGCATCTCATTACTCAAAGTTAAGTTTGGATAGGAAAAATGTATAATTTACCCGAGCCAGACAAAGTAATTTACTGATGTTTTCTTTTAAAAGCTGTTGGAATTGCAATTGTACTATATCTGTGTTTTAAGATACTGCTTTACTGTTTTTCAGTTTGTCAAAAACGGATAAAGAAAGCTTGTGAATCCTCTAAATATAAATCATTGCAGAAGAGTCTGGTAAAAAAGGTCCAACAGCAGTCTACCTTAATGGAGATGCGCCAACAGTCCGCCAACTGGACACAGCCAAGGACCAACTCACTTGATAGGGTGTAGCATCCTACTTGTGGAAACAAAGCCATGTTTTCTTTTTTATGCCATTAGAGTAGACTGTTATTGCTTAGACTTGTTGGGCAGAGAAATTGTAATGCCAGATAATTCTGTAGTGTTTGATTATTATAAAGACGTGGGGAAATGATAACTTTAAAGAAGCTTAGCCATTGTATTTTGTTATAATAATCAATAATGTTTCAATATAAGGAAACTAATTCTTAACATATTAGCTTGTAACTGCAAAGAGAAAGTACCTGCACTCTGGTTTTTCAGAAAAACCACATGTCAGCTATCTGCGCTCATCTCAGAGTCAGACTAGACAGCCAGAGACCACAAAGATAGATGTGCTAAGAGATTGTAGCTCAACAGACGTGCAGATAGGAAACCAGAGCTGTATGAAACTATAAGATTAGATTAGGGACGCTAGACATTGCACGTACTCTTATGTTTTATCATATGTACGGGGGGGATATTTTGTAGTCTGTAAGCCCTGTGTTGGGCAGGATATGTGTGGGCGGCCAACTATGGCTGCATATAAATATGCAAGTTGTTCACAAATAAAGTCCAGAATGCTTTGAAGACATAACTGGATGGTGGTGTCTCTCCTCATTGTGTTCTCACCAATGCATTGGTAAAAGGTATCTGAGAGGTGACCTGATTAATTGAAGGGATTTCTTAGTGCTTCAAATAGCGATATCACTACGATGGAACACATTACTTGTCTACAGAATTATTCTGTTTCCGCATTTCATACTATATGGTCCCCTTGATTTAATTTCCACTTCTCCCCATCCATGGACTCTGCTAGGTAATCTTTGTATTATTGTTGCTCATTTTTTCATTGTTTTGTTTTTAATATACTCATAATGTTGATTTTTTTTTGTGTACCATATCTCTGAAAATACTGTATTTAATTTTTTTGTTTCTTGTCACTGCTGGTTATGTTTATCGGTACAATACTAAAGGTGCCCACACACACACCGATCCCGGCGTGCATTGTGGGCTTAACTAGCACACATAGCATCGCATCGTATGCCTTGTGCATGCGATGCGATGCTATGCTATAAAAAGCTAGTACAAAAAGTATGTGCAGCACATACTTTTTGTACTGTGCGATGAGGTGCCGCGGGAGCGCGCACCCCATCGCATAGCATCGCCGGGATCGGTGCGTGTGTGGGCACCTTTAGTTCTTTGTCTGTTTTTCCCTGTGTGAATCTTTATTCTGCATAAGTAAAACAAATACACTATAAAAAAAAAATAATTTAAATGGACAAATCTATCCAAACTTTTTTTGTAACTAAACTGTTTATTAGAGAAACTGATTAGGTATACAGTTCAATAAACACACTGAGGTTTGGGACTATAAATAGAAGCCCCAGTGAGAAGCCCACAAGCAGGACATCTTAACTATGACATCCCAACATGAACAATACACATTGGGGGTTATTCTGGTTGGTTTACAAAAGCAAACTCCTTCTTTCATAGACAAACACATGTGCACTGCAGGTGGGGCAGATGTAACATGCGCAGAAAGTACATTTGGGTGAGTTATTTTGTTTCTGTGCAGATTAAATACTGGCTGCTTTAGTCTTACAATGCAATTTAGATTTCAGTTTGAATACACCCCAGCAAAATGAAACTCTCTCTGCACATGTTACATCTGCCCCACCTGCAGTGCACATGGTTTTGTCCATTAAAGAAGGAGTTTGCTTCTGCAAACCAGCCTGAATTACCCCCATTAGCTAGAGCAACCCGCTGCCTTTGCATATGGCACAGACAACGCTGTCCTACAGTATTCCCCAGCAGCAAGAATATATTTATTAGCCAAATATACTGTTTGATAATCTTCTCTGATGTAGTTCAGTTATCATTGCCAGCTATACTCAGGATCTGAAAGAACTTTCTTACATCGTTCACAAAAAGGTTTCGGGCTCCATAATCAACTTCTTTATTCAGCATTTACGCTCTTGCCAATCACATCTGTATGCAAGTCTTGCCAAAATAGCTTCCACATATTAACCCTCTCTTCACATCTTTAGACAAATTTTGTTCTAATCAATGAATATGCTATATGCAGTACTGCAGATCATTGGTTTATCCTTTGAAAGCGGATCCAACCTATTGTTTTTATTTATTTATTGGTGATCAATTTGGGGTGATCGTTTATCTAGTAGCATAGCTATCTTCACATTGGATTTAGAAGTCATTCTTATTTTAGCTCAGTTGCTTTATGGGATCTTTTATGAGAAACACTTTTACACCCAAATGTTATTGAACTTAATAACAATACAGGTGCAGGGATTTTCTGTGACTTACCTATTAAACAGCCTTCCCCTAACGGCAGAGGGGGCCTTGATGGGCGTATTCTCCCCCAACACACCAATATTACCCGATAGTAAAAAAATGATGCTTATAATCTCGGCAGTGGCCCGCAAATGTGTCCTACATCAATGGATCCTCCAACCATTCCACTGTTTAGGGCGAAACTTTTCCATATCTTTCATATGGAGTGTGTAGAGACATCCCTTCAGAAAGTAGAACGCATAGAGATTTTTTTCCAAAATATACAAAGGTTTGATTGACATCAACACAATTCTCATATTTTGTGCTCTATACACCACCACAATGTATTTGAAATGAAACAAACAAGATGTGCTTTAACTGCAGACGTTCAGCTTTAATTTGAGAGTATTTACATCCAAATTAGAAGTACAACGGTTTCTACATGTGCCCCCCACTTTTTAAGGGACCAAAAGTAATGGGGCAATTGGCTCAAAAGCAATTTAAAGGACAGGTGTGGGCTATTCCCTCGTTAGTCCATCATCAATTAGGCAGGTAAAAGGTCTGGAGTTGATTCCAGGTGTGACATTTGCATTTGGGATCTGTTGCTGTCAACTCTCAATGTGGCCACATCAACTGTTTGGAACATTCTTAAAAAGAAAGAAACCCCTGGAGAGCTCAGCAACACAAAAAGTTCCAGAAGACCACGGAAAACAACTGTGGTGGATGACAGAAGAATTACTTCCCAGGTGAAGAAAAAACCCTTCAAAACAGTTGGCCAGACCAAAAACACTCTCCAGGAGGTAGGTGTATAGGTGTCAAAGTCAACAATCAAGAGAAGACTTTACAAGAGTGAATATAGAGGGTTCACCACAAGATGTAAACCATTGGTGAGCCTCAAAAACAGGAAGACCAGATTAGCGTTTGCCAAACAACATCTAAAAAGGCCTTTGCAGGTCTGGAACAACATCCTATGGACAGATGAGACAAAGGTCAACTTGTACCAGAGTGATGGGAACAGAACAGCATGGAGAAGATCAGCTTGTACCAGAGTGATAGGAAGAGAACAGCATGGAGAAGAAAAGGAACTGCTCATGATCCAAAACATACCACCTCATTAGTGAAGTCACATTATCAATAAAAAAGATACAAGGGAACCAGTTCCATTGGCAGCCATACATGCCCACGCCATGACACTATCACCACAATAAAAGCAGCAGGATGAATTGGATGAAAGTGTTTTGGGCAATATTATCTACATATGCAGTCAAATGCTTTAGAACTGATTGGACGGCACTTCACAGTGCAGATGGACAATGACTCGAAGCATACTGCAAAAGAAACCAAAGAGTTTTTTTAAGGCAATTAAGTGGAATGCTATGCAGTGGCCAAGTCAATCACCTGACCTGAATCCGATTGAGCATGCATTTCACTTGATGAAGACAAAACTGCAGGGAAAATGCCCCAAGAACAAGCAGGAACTGAAGACATTTGCAGTAGAGAAACAGAAAGAGGTGACCCTAGGGACACTTAGGAGCGCTGGAGTATTTCACTAGAAATCTCAAATATGGCTTTTACACCGGGCAAGACTGCTGCTGCTTTTAAAAAAGAGGATGTGTAGCCTCTTATACAAAACAAAAAAATATAAAAAGAAACTTTGGCCCAATATGGGTCGCTGTCGCTTTAAGAAGCGCAGTCTTGTCGGTATCAATGAATATATATTCAATCAGGTGTAATTCAATATATTTATTACAATCTACTGATACATAAAAAAAGAGAAGTGCACTTCCCAATTACAATAATAATTCATTTTAAAAAACACATACTAGACATTCAACATATAACATATACTACTGGAAACTTTGTCCTTGAGGCTAATGTTCATGAGGCTTAATATGGGCTTGGATTTAGATGTCATAATGTAACAGTTCCTTTATATACTGTATTCCAAGGAATGAGGCTTGGAATACAGGAAACAAAATGGCCGCCGCCCTCTATAAATACAAGGGAACTGAAAACGAGGCTTGGATGCTAAACCCGGAAGTGCGGGGGCGCGAGACGCGCAAACCGGCATGCCTTAAATATGAGTTGTGTATCTGTGGTAGCTCAAACTGAGGAAGCCGCCGATCAGTATCTGAGGCGGAGAAACGCATTTTTGAGCTTACTATCAGTTCCTGGAAGGCACCAGCAGTGCCAGGACTCTCTATCATTGGCAGAAACAAGAGACTGTGTCCAGTTACATCACTGGTAAAGGAGTTTTTCACCCACAAGAGAAAGCATTGCCTGAGGGGATCATACTCAATCATTTCATCTGCTGGAGTCCAATAATCACACAGGACTGGTAACTATAAAGGATTACAAAATGCCTTATATAAAGGAACTGTTACATTATGACATCTAAATCCAAGCCCATATTAAGCCTCATGAACATTAGCCTCAAGGACAAAGTTTCCAGTAATATGTTGTATGTCTAGTATGTGTTTTTTAAAATGCATTTGCAGTAGAGGCCTGGCAGAGCATCACCAGGGATGATATCCAGCGTCTGGTGAGGTCTACGCGAAAGTCTGTAGTTAACGCACATCTTGTTAGGTTCATTTCAAATCCATTGTGGTGGTGTATAGAGCCCAAAATATGAGAATTGTGTCGATGTTCCAATATTTGTGGACCCGACTGTATATATACAAAAACATTTCATAAAAAGTACAGTAGGTATAATTCACTTCAACATGTCCACCAGTGGCCACCACCGTGGTCTGTTATGCAATATACCAGATATACCATCAGATTAATTCAAAAAGATTATAGGAATTATTCCAAAATTGAAGATTAATGCCTAGATCCAAACCTTTGCAAACTGCCCTTTTCAGATACAGTAGAAACAGAAAGGCAGCAACTTTTGACATTTAAAGATCATGAAGGGCATGGCTTAGATGCCTGCAATGGAGGGGGGGGGGGGGCAAACACTTCTAGTTCTCCTCATCTGAACTGTGTGTCTAACCATCTTCTGTTGTGCAGGAGAGTAGCAGTTGGACCCTACTTTATTTGGCAAAGCTGCTGCTGTACCACTCCATAGGCATCTCCATCTCCCAAACTTCTCTGTTATCGCCTGGATGAACTTTCCCCATCTTCCTAGGGAAAAAGAATCAAAATCCATGGAGTCGGCCTTTAACTACCTGGCCAGCAGCTCCATGAGGTCAGCCTCTGTAGTGGTCTCCTTAGGTACTGTGTCCAGTACCTTTTTAAATATGGTTGAGCCACCATCTGAAAGCTCAAACTCCAACACAATCCTGCAGGGAGCCCCATAAATTTTCCACAGAGTCCTTGTGTTTTCCGTAGTTCTGTCTGCAGTCTGGAGTCCTCAGTACCAGTCCCCTTGCTGCTGCCTCTGGGTAAGCTGACCCTACTTCCTCATGATCTCCCTCCTCCATACTACAGGGGATGCTCAAACCTCTCTCTGATAGACATATCCATGACAAAACTCCTTCCTTTCCTGAATGATATGGATCTCCTTATACATTGGAACGACTGTCTCCTGAAGCCCTGTAATTCTCCTCTTTGGCCTAAGGATACACTACTAGCGCTCCATTTCTTCCACGTGAAAGCTGTGATTCTCCTGGTTACCAGGGCTGATAGGGACTCTAATATCACCGGCAATCTCCACCTATTTCTCAATTAGATTGCTACAAATCCCTAACCATTGTTACTTTCAACCTATTAAACATTTCTTATATTCTAATGCGGTAGGATGGCTCTACATATGTTGCATGCATGCTTCAAATACACAGGGTCAAAGCCTTTGGGGGAGTGGCATATCTCAGTACCCTGACCATCCTCCTTAGATCATGACAATTACTTGCCTCTGAGTGGCTGCAGGTGTGTTAAACCCAGAACCATATCGTAGTTTGTGTGGACGCAATCAGTTTTAATATTTCCCCCCCTTTTCTCTTTATTTCTTGTGGCCATATTTGCCCTTTCAAAATTAAGACTTGTGGGGTGCTGATGTACATGTTTCATTGTTGATTGTTTGATACATTAACCCTTTATAGGTTTTTGCTTAAGTCCATTGTTAAGTACATAGTAGTTTGCATCATCTATGTACATGGTTGGACTTGGTCCTGTCCATCCCAAGTATTACTGATTTATATTACCTTGTCGGCTGTGGCCAATACTACTGCATAATACTGGGCTGGGCTGTGTCCTTCCTTTTCCGGAAACTACTTTCTTATTATTCCTCCAATCAGTACAGGGTTTTATAAAAATATACTAATGAAACAATAGAACATTTTATTACAGAACAAAGATCTAACCCAAATCCCAGACTAAAGAGCGGATATTAGCCCTTATTCAGATCTGATCGCATTACAAATTTGTTCTCAAAATGGGCAAAACCATGTGCACTGCAGGTGGGGCAGATGTAACATGTGCAGAGAGAATTAGATTTGAGTGGGGGTGTGTTGAAACTGAAATCTATATTGCAGTGTAAAAATAATGCAGCCAGTATTTACCCGGCACAGGAACAAAATAAATCACCCAAATCTAACTCTCGCTATACATGTTACATCTGCCCCACCTGCAGTGCACATGGTTTTGCCCATTTTGAGAACAAATTTGAACTGCAGTCAGAACTAAATAAGGGCCATTGTGTACAAATAAAAAAAAAAAGATTTTTTTTTTATGGTAAGAGATCACATTACATCTAAGTAAATCAATCAAACCACACTCACTATAATATAAATAACAGGTGGTTTCAACAACTACGGCATATGCTGAAGCTGGACCTCACTCAATAGAAGCATCAAATGAAATCAATAGAATTACTTCCTGTTTGCTTTTTGTAAGCATTGTGTGTGGTTATGGATGCATCATGTGAGACAAAAGGATTGATATCTCCTTAGATGAAATAATGTAGGCAGAGCAATTAGACCATTTAAAAACAAACTCTACCAGCATCTAAGAAACATCAGAATCGGATAAGAGGATCACAATGTACCACAACATTTCAAAGATTTTCATACCTTCAAGCCCATCAGTTTACATTTTTGAATCATAGAACAAACCTCCATAAACAAGTAGGGAGATTATCACATATAAGCCCTCTCCGGGAGCAAATTAAAATGGTTTTACACTCTAAAACCATCAGTCAAATGGACTAAATTTGGGACTTCATAGAGGATGGTTCAGGTAGAGCATAAGCTCCAGGCAACACAAAATTTCAGAGGGCGCCATATAGGCTGCTCCCAAGACCCTTGCCCACAGTGCAGCTCCCTTGTAGTCTGACCAAGCCAGCACAGACTGGCAAGGCAAACACATGCCTTGTAAATATTTGCCCCTTTTAAAAACCACTGGAGTTCGACCGGCACGTCTGCCGAACTCGGATTTTTATTACATCCCGCCGGGGGGGATACGGTCATTGGGTCACCAGCATGATGGTAGACAAGCATTAGGTCGACATGACTTAAGGTAGACATGGTCATAAGGTCGACATTGGTAAGGTCGACAGGGTCATTAGGTCAACATGGGTTTTTTCACTGTTTTTTGAGCAAAAATGTGCCGGCAGGCGATATTTCATGCCCTACTATCCACTTGGGCGTGGTGGGAGAATAACATAGTGTGCCTGAAGCATGGCGAGCCATGCCAGGGGACGCAGTGCTATGTTTCGGTCTCTATGTCGACACATGTGCCGACAGGCAGCATTTCATGTCCTAACATCCATTAGAGTGTGGTGGGAGAATAAAATAGTGTGTCCAAAGCATGGCGAGTGCAGCAAGCCATGCGAGGGGACACGGTGGTGCGTATTAGTGTTGACTGTGTTGACATTCCAGTAAAAAAAAAAAAAAAACAACATGTTGAGTTTTCAATGTCGACCTTACCCATGTTGACCTAATGACCCTATCGACCTAAAGTCATGTCTACCTTCCTGCATGTTGACCTAGACTCATGTCGACCTAAATGCATGTCGACCTAATGACTGTCTAACAACTTGCAGGTGACTAACTGACCCCCACCCCCACCGGGGGAAGGAACTGACAAGAACTAGCTTACATATGGGAAAATAGGGTATGGCTCTTTGAATAAAGCCTAGTGACAGAGGAGATCTCTTGTTTTTCTGAGTCGGTGCAGAGTCTAACCAGAATGGCATAACAATTTATTGCTGTATTTTGGAATCACAATTTCCTGTATTTAAATTAAATATATTTGCAATGCAATTATTTGAGTGCTGAGAATGTATGATTTTTTTTATACAGTATTTAAATGGTGTGGTAACATACCTCCGGCAATGCAGATGGTTCCACTTAATACCTTGTAGAAAAAAAGTATTGCAAACTTTAAGCACTTTAGAATACTTGTAAATCAGAACAATTACAATAAACTCTACAATTTAAAATGGAGTCATAATATGGTTTCTTAAGGTACGTACACATGGGGGGAGAGATATTGCTAGCAATATATTGCTAAAGGTGCGTACACACGGGGGAGATATATGGCTCAGCCATATATTGCTAGCAATATATGGCTGAGCAATATATTGCTCAGTTTCTCCTTTTCATCAACGACCGGAGATAGTCGCTGATGAGAAGGAACCTCTGCCGGGGGAGCCGCAGAGGTAATCAGCTGGTCGCAGGAGCTTGCGAGGATGTGCTACGCAAAAAAAAGAGAATACTAATAAATCAGAACAGTTATAATAAACTCTACAATTTAACACAGAGTAATAAGGTTTCTTCCTATGTTTATCCAAAAATGTAAGCGCACCTACCACAGCAAGGTGGACCTTTATCAGGTGGATCCCTAACCTCCATAATATTGACACCTTCTATAAATGTATTCAGATCTTACCTTTCATTCTTGCATTCTAAAGTGTAGACTTCTATGCAAGGATCATACTTTCATTAAAACAACAAGACGGGCAGGTGAGTGGGGTTTTATTCCAGACAGAAGGAGTATGACAGTCAGATTGATTATACTATCTCTGCACAAGCAGGATATCTGTAAAACTTTAGAACGGTTTTCCATTTCACAAACACTTGTGTCCCTAGTATTCTGGATCGCAGTCGTCCTTTGTATGTACAATCTGCAAGTAGATCAATTGCTCTAATATCCAGTCCATCTATGAGCCACTGGGGTCGGTGGAGAACACCAATGTTCCCTTTAATTTTACGAGGGCTGTGTGCGGCAAAAGATTTTGGCTGTGCGACTTTGGAAGGAAATTTAAATTTTTGTGCGTCACTTATATATAACTGGAAAATGACGTTCAGCATTTGTGTTACTTTACTTCAAAATGATATTAAACATTTAAACATTCAAAACACAGCACACAATGTAGTTAATGGGTGAAACACACATTAATTGAGTCCACAACTGCAAAAAGGGACCACTGCTGCTTTGTGCGCTCAGTTGTAATGTCTGTGCGCACGCTCGTCGAGTTGTGTGCGCGCGCACGTGCGCACAGCTTAGAGGGAACACTGGAGAACACCAGATAACAGGAAATCATACTTGTGTAGTTTCACGGCGGCAGTTAAGTAGTTAGCGTAGCGTCCCTGTCAGAATCAGCGTAGTGTTCCTGCGGCCAGCGTAGTCAGCGTCCCTGTCAGTATCGACGTAGTGTTCCCACCCGTTCGCAGCTAGCCGGAGCTAACATAGTTAGCGTAGTCAGTCAGGTGTCCCTGTCAGTATCAGCATCAGGTTTGCGGCTAGCCGGAGCTTACGTAGTTAGCGTAGTCAGTCAGGGCTTTTTACATTGTGGGGAACCATTGACCATTTTAACCTGCCTGACATGACAGGTGTGAATGTGTTCCTGAAACACCCCCACTATCCACGCCAGTCAGAAGCGTGGCGAGCTTAGCGAGCCCCGCGTGGGGACGCGGTACACGTCTTCCCGACCTTCTCATAGCCCCACTATCCACATTGGTGTAAAGTGTGGAGAGCGCAGCAAGCCACCGAGCCCGAAGCGTGGCGAGCGGATGCGGAATACACGTTAAGTAACCCGCTTCCCCTCGCTGCGCTCGCCACACTTTATAAAGACAACTCCATGCCAACGTGGATAGTGGGGGTATGAAAAGGACGGTAGGACGCGTACCGCGTCCCCTCGCCAAGCTTCAGCCTGGCGTGGATAGTGGGGGTTTGAAATGGAGGCATTCTTTATTGTGCATGAGATGCACTTGCACACTGCACCCCTCTTTTGTGCAGAAGACGCACGCGCTACCGAACCCCTAACCCTGTCCGCCTCCCTGCATCTCAGACAGATGGAGCACCTCTCCGCCAGCGCAGGGGATATGGTAGTTAACAGGGCTGTGTGAGAGGCGCCCACAAGGCTTGCCAGGGACAGAGCTGCAGCTCCCGGGGACAGTACAGTGACTAGCTGCCTGACGGGGACACTAAGCTGACTACGCAGTGCTGCCGCGTTGTCCCTAGGCTGACTACGCTAGGCAGCAGTTGGGCTACGCTGACCATGTAGCTTAGCCTACGCTGAAAACGTAGAGTAGCCTGCCGCCGTGAAACTACACAAGTACCCAGAAAATTCCTTTCTCTGTATGCTTTAACCATGTTTTAAGTAGGTGACAGGAATGGGGGCTTCTCAGATATCTAAATGTAGCCCTAGTAGTCAGGAAGTGACTCCATCACAACACTACAATAAAATACATTGGAACCAGACCTGGGTTACACATGTAAATTCTCTAGGCCTGTTTCAAATGTTTCTGGGGAAATAGGGGAAAAAAGTGTCTGGAACAAACCATGATGCCATGCAAGGAGAGCAAATGCAATTATATTTTTACTGTGAAGGGTAAGCACTGGCTGCTTTTGGATGTAGCCCACAAATGTTAGCATTATTTTTTCATTGTAATAAAAATTTTGGTTTGGACACACCCCACTGAAATCTAATGCGCACATGTTACAACTGCCCCAGCTGCGCTGCACTGTATTACACTCAGTGGTGGAACACGAGCGGTAAGTCCAGGTGCAAGAATATGCTTTGGGCCCTCTCCTGTTGATAATATGGACACTATTCTGGTTCACTCGCAAAGGCAAATTCCTTCTCAAATGGACAAAACCATGCGTACTGCAGTTGGGGCAGATGTAACTTGTGCAGAAAGAGTTAGAGTTGGGTACTTCAAAGTGAGATCTATATTGCAGTGTAAAAATAATGCAGCCAGTATTTTCCCTGCACATAAACAAAATAACTCACCCAAATCTAAATCTCTCTGCATATGATATGGGGGGGGGGGGGCAAGATGTAACATGTGCAGAGATTTAGATTTGGTAGAGTTAGTTTGTTTCTGTGCAGGGTAAATACTGGCTGCATTATTTTTACACTGCAATTTAGATTTCAGTTTCAACACACCCCACCCAAATTTAACTCTCTATGCATATCTTACATCTGCCCCACCTGCAGTGCACATGGTTTTGCCCATTTTGAGACCAAATTTGTACTGAGATCAGATCTGAATAAGCACCATAGTTTAGCGCACAATGGTATTAATGACATTTTTCTGGGACTTAATGGACTTTTGTGCATTTATTTATTAAATTGCATAAGAAGTGGATATTACAGTTTGTTGAGATATATTTGAGATTTCAACTCTAGTCTTTAATACCTTATCTCATGTCCTGCTTTCAGGATTTCAGCCTGTGGGAACCGGGGGATAATTACTGACAAAGCAAAATAGATTACCTGTGCATCATTATTATAGAAATGCAGAAAACATGATCTGTTGGGGTTATTTAAGAACTGAATTTAAAAAAATGCAGATTATTGCAGATTATTCAGACAATTTGTCTAACTATTTTCAAAATGTACAATAAAAAAAAAACAAGAATTAAACCTCAGGCAACATGGATTTAATTAATTTCAGAGAAGTCATCAAACTTCTGCCAGAACAAACGCAGACAAAAAATCTGGAATAGAACTTGTTCTTAGAAACTAGGCTGTTACAAAAATAGAAGTTTTAATTCCTGACCCCCAAGGAAATAAAGACCTTAATTTACAGTTTGAAAATCTGTATAAATAATTTTTGAAATATTTCTGCTAAAAAAAAAAATATCAGTCTGTTTTATTTTCTTTATTATACTCTGTGCTGGAGCTATCAGATTGTCCCTCAGAAACATCAGTGCTTGGCCGGATTCCATCCTCGTGGTTATCAAACCTTTCTGTCTCTGCATTAGTTTTGTGTTTGGCTTCCAGTGCTACCATAAGAAACTTAAGTAGTGCATTTTCTGCCAGAAGACTTTCAGAAGCCGCTACCAGCTCCTTCATCTTGTCCGCCATCGTGCCCACCTCCCTAGTTTTTTGCTCACACAGAGCTTGTAACTGTTCCGTGTGATCCTCCAAGGCTCTGTTGTGTTGTTCTAGGGTCCGTTTTTGGACTTTAAGGTCTTGTGTATCTTTCCTCACTTTCGAAATCCGTTCTGCCAGCTGATCCTGGGCATTGTGTAATACTGTAATTTCAGCCCTCAGTCTTTGGATTTCTCGCTCCAGATAAGTGACTTGATCTTCTTTGTATTGCAGATAGTGCATTGGGCAGGAGGCAGGAGGATCAGCTGCAGCAGAAGGCAGGGTGGCATATTTTAGGATAAACTTCAGAAGGTTTGGAACAGTGATTTGCTGATCTTCAGGATACACTACACTGTGGTCTTTCCTGCAAACACATAAGTAATAAGTGGAGGGTTGGCATTAGAGTACTTGTACTTATATATGTCATCTGCGAACTATCCCAGCAGACTTCCAAAACCTTGTTCGTTCAATAGACAGAAACAGCATCAGGAAAGGAAATGCATGCAATCGCAGTCATATGAACATTAGAATAAGCAAGAAAGAAGCACATTTTGTTTCCCCCAGCACACTCAATGATATCAGTAACAATATTTAAATCTACATGATAATGTAATTCAGAGATCTTGGTTACATATGTATGCAAAAATTTGGAAAGCCCCCAAGTCAATTGACAAGGCATCTTAGAGTATTGCAATATCTATTTGCAGGGTGCAGCATCCCAAAATCAAATCAAAATCGAACAGTGTTTAAGCTGGATCCGATCTCGAAGCGCAGCCCCACGATCGAAAGTAGAAATAAACTTGGCAGGCAACTGCGTGTGTGGCCGGAAACGGCATGTGCGGCCGCCAAACAGCGAGGCTCGTGGCTAAATGCAGCGGCGTCCCTGCTTTAGCCACGAACCTCGCTGTTTGGGGGAATCCTCGCGGCCATCTGACATTGGCCGGCACTGGGGTTAAACGACAAGGGTCATTGTTTTCGGTGAGCCCTGCCGTTTAACCCCCTCACCGGCCGCATTGAATACTGCCCATTAACTCTTACTGCCTGCTATATTGGAGGCACAAGTACACTTTGAGATTGATGTTTGTCTGTTGAAAGCATCCTGTAAGGAATTCAGTTATTTATATTTTTTACAGCAGCATATCTTTTAAGTTACTGTAGTGCGCATTCCACCAGGGTAAGCGCTGAAAAAAAATGAAAGTAAAACAAGGAAAACGTTGCTGGTGAAATCAGAATGCGATACTGGGGATTGTATCCAACATATAGAACAAAGAGTGTACACAATAATACACAATTATAGTGGCAAAACTTTCAGGCCAGGGGGAGGCGTGGCCACGGCAGGGCACGAGTGAGAGCGTGTGCTTGAATCTCCCTGTGCCATGAACTAAGGAGCCCTCTCCTACGCACATCCACATGTTGGAATAAAGGAAAAATAAGACTGTTACCAGTGGGAGCCTGTGGTCGTGGTGACCCCCGGTGGAGGTGTGCGGTGCGTCGGCCCCCTGCTCCGGCGGTGCAGTGTGCCTGCGGTGGAGACTGGCGAGAGGGCGTTTTGATGCAGCGAGGAGAGAGAGGCGCTGCTGCACGGAGAGATAGGATCCGCATCATCGGCGGCGACATCCCCGAGTTTCCCGGCGCCAGAGAGTGACGCGCTGTGAGAGAGCGGACCCGTGGGCGGCGTGCACAGCACAGTAACACGGCAGCCTGAGACACCCGCCGCAGAGAAAGGGGGAACGAGGTGTGGTGGCGGCGGAGCAAGCTGTTTTTGCACCCCAGGCTCCAGTTCCTGCGGTGCTCATTGTTCCCTGGTAGCCCCAAGACAGTGCAAAGCATTTTGGGCAGCGCAGTTTGTGAGGCGAACGGATGCTCGCTGGCCTACAGAGTCTGCTGGAACCTAGGCTGTATGCTGCTGTATGCTGTAATCCAGGAGAAATCAATCTGCCAACGGTGATAAAGGTACTTGAATTGCACTTTCTTGCACCAATCAATAAATACCAGAACCAATATATTGAGAACTAAGCATTGAAGGTTGGCTGTGAATGGTCCTGGCCCCTATTGGATAATAGGGAATAAAACTGGTTAGAATATCTGCAGTATAACCAGAATTCTCAAAAGAAAGTTATCACACACCAATAATAATGGGGAAATCCAGCCAAAACACAGCTGCTGCACGTTTAGAAAAATTTGCCAGGCATCAGACTAGCAACAGCTCCCAGGCCAGCACACCGCACACCACTCCAGTGAAGGAGAATAAAAATCCACAATCTCAAGAAGTCACTTTACAACAACTGCTAGAGGCCATTAACTCTAGTGAGACCCGTATGGTGGAGCAAACCAATAAAATACAAAGTGATCTAATGCTGTTGAGAGATGACGTACGCAAGATCAGAGACCGAGTGGCTGAAGTGGAGAGTAGAGTATCGGCTGTAGAAGATACAGTAGCGCCACTTCAGAGCCAGGTCAAAAAAATGACAGGCCAAATGCAGGACATGCAGCGCAAAATGGTCGACATTGAGGGGCGGCTTAGGCGTAATAATTTACGCTTTATTGGTTTTGAAGAAGGAGTAGAAAGAAATACTCCAGAAAAATTTATTGAAGAGTGGGTGGTACAAGCCCTGGGCAGCAGTCACTCACGGAACAGTTTATAGGGGGATAGGTGATAGAGGATAGGGGATAGGGGAAAGGTGATAGGGGATAGAGGATAGGGGATAGGGGATAGATGATAGGGGATAGGAGATAGGTGATAGAGGATAGGTGATAGGGGATAGAGGATAGGTGATAGAGGATAGGTGATAGACGATAGGGGATAGGTGATAGGGGATAGGGGATAGGAGATAGGGGATAGGTGATAGGGGATAGATGAATAGGGATAGGAGATAGGTGATAGAGGATAGGGGATAGGAGATAAGGGATAGGTGATAGAGGATAGGGGATAGGTGATAGAGGATAGAGGATAGGGGATAGAGGATAGGGGATAGAGGATAGGGGATAGGTGATAGAGGATAGGTGATAGGGGATAGGTGATAGAGGATAGGGGATAGGTGATAGGGGATAGGTGATAGGGGATAGGTGATAGGGGATAGGTGATAGAGGATAGGTGATAGGGATAGGTGATAGGGATAGGTGATAGAGGATAGGTGATAGAGGATAGGTGATAGGGATAGGTGATAGGGGATAGGTGATAGAGGATAGGTGATAGAGGATAGGGGATAGAGGATAGGGGATAGGTGATAGAGGATAGGTGATAGAGGATAGGGGATAGAGGATAGGTGATAGGTGATAGGTGATAGGGGGAGGATAGGTGATAGGGGATAGGTGATAGGGGATAGGTGATAGAGGATAGGTGATAGGTGATAGAGGATAGGTGATAGAGGATAGGGGATAGGGGATAGAGATAGGGGATAGATGATAGGTGATAGAGGATAGGGGATAGGTGATAGGGGATAGGTGATAGGGGATAGAGGATAGGGATAGGTGATAGGGATAGGTGATAGATGATAGGGGGATAGGTGATAGGTGATAGATGATAGGGGATAGGTGATAGGTGATAGAGGATAGGTGATAGGGGATAGGTGATAGAGGATAGTGATAGGTGATAAAGCAATAGGTGATAGGGGATAGGTGTTTGATGATAGGGGATAGGTGATAGATGATAGGGGATAGGGGATAGGTGATAGGGGATAGGTGATAGGTGATAGATGATAGGTGATAGGGGATAGATGATAGGGGATAGGAGATAGGTGATAGGTGATAGATGATAGGGGATAGGGGATAGAGGATAGGTGATAGGGGATAGGTGATAGATGATAGGGGATAGGTGATAGGGGATAGGGGATAGGTGATAGAGGATAGGGGATAGGTGAGATAGGTGATAGGGGATAGGTGATAGGGGATAGAGGTGATAGGGGATAGATATAGGGGATAGATGATAGGGGATAGGTGATAGGGGATAGGTGATAGGGGATAGGTGATAGGGGATAGGTGATAGAGGATAGGGGATAGGTGATAAAGCATAGGTGATAGGCGATAGGTGATAGATGATAGGGGATAGGTGATAGATGATAGGGGATAGGGATAGGTGATAGGGGATAGGTGCTAGGTGATAGAGGATAGGTGATAGGGGATAGGTGATAGGGATAGATGATAGGGGATAGGTGATAGGGGATAGGAGATAGGTGATAGGGGATAGGTGATGGAGGATAGGGATAGGGGAAAGTTGATAGGGGATAGAGGATAGGGGATAGGGGATAGATGAAAGGGGATAGGAGATAGGTGATAGAGGATAGGGGATAGGTTGATAGGGGATAGGTGATAGATGATAGGGATAGAGGATAGGTGATAGATGATAGGGGATAGGTGATAGGGGATAGGTGATAGGGGATAGGTGATAAAGGATAGGTGATAGGGGATAGGTGATAGATGATAGGGGATAGGGATAGGTGATAGATGATAGGGATAGGAGATAGGTGATAGAGGATAGGGGATAGGAGATAAGGGATAGGTGATAGAGGATAGGGGATAGGTGATAGGGGATAGGGGATAGGTGATAGATGATAGGGGATAGGAGATAGGTGATAGAGGATAGGGGATAGGAGATAAGGGATAGGTGATAGAGGATAGGGGATAGGTGATAGGGGATAGGTGATAGGGGATAGATGATAGGGGATAGGTGATAGGGATAGGTGATAGGGGATAGGTGATAGAGGATAGGTGATAGGGGATAGGTGATAGATGATAGGGGATAGGTGATAGGGGATAGGTGATAGAGGATAGGTGATGGGGATAGGTGATAGAGGATAGGGGATAGGTGATAGGGGATAGAGGATAGGGGATAGGTGATAGGGGATAGGATGATAGGGGATAGGTGATAGAGGATAGGGATAGGTGATAGATGATAGGGGATAGGTGATAGGGGATAGGTGATAGATGATAGGGGATAGGAGATAGGGATAGGGGATAGAGGATAATGTTATAATAGGGGATAGTTGATAGGGGATAGAGGATAGGTGATAGGGGATAGAGGATAGGAGATAGGGGATAGGGGATAGAGGATAGTGATTGGGGATAGGTGATAGAGGATAGGGGATAGGTGATAGGGGATAGAGGATAGGTGATAGGTGATAGGGGATAGAGGATAGGTGATAGAGGATAGGGATAGGTGATAGGGGATAGAGGATAGGAGATAGGGATAGAGGATAGGGGATAGGTGATAGGTGAGAGGTAGAGGAGGGATAGGTGATAGATGATAGGGGATAGGTGATAGGGGATAGGTGATAGGGGATAGGAGATAGGTGATAGGGGATAGGTGATAGAGGATAGGGGATAGAGGATAGGTGATAGGGATAGGGGATAGGAAATGGAAGGATAGATAATGGATAGAGGATAGGGATAGGTGATAGGATAGGTTTCCTTTCCTTTACTTATAGCTTTTATAGGGGATAAGTGGATAGGGGATAGGTGATAGGGATAGGGGATAGGTGATAGGGGATAGGTGATAGGGGATAGGTGATAGAGGATAGGTGATAGAGGATAGGTGATAGGGGATAGGTGATAGGGGATAGGTGATGGGATAGGTGATAGGGGTAGTGATAGGGGATTGGCCGGACTATGTGCTTCCGCGATCACGGCGGATATCACTGCGCAGACTGGGTCTTTACACCCTCCATCGATAGTGTATAAATATTCACGGACGACCATCGATGTTTTTATATATCGATGGTCATACATTTTCTTTGATTGATTTGCCTGTAAGCCAATAAAAATGCGGTGGCGGTGCTTCGCGGGTGCCGGGGGTGGAGCTATGCTCCGTGTCCCGACACCTTGGGGAAAAAGCAAAAACGAAACTATTTGTTTTAAGCTTGACATCGATGGTGGGAAACCATCTGGTTCTCCCACATCGATGGCAAAACTATTCGACATCGGCCATAAACCATCGATGGTTTATAATCATCGATGGTCGATGGCCATCTGCTGTGCTACCGCTGGGGGTGGGTAGCAGGGGCTGTCCTTTGCTGCTGGGCAGGTGGAAGCAGCTGTTCTAGTGTTACTGGGGGGTGCAAGCTACTCCGCTGCTGCTACTCATCACTTGTTCAAGTACACTCACACTGTGCTCGGCCCGCGCACCACACCCACGTCAGTAAGCCCCGCACCTAAGCGCTAGGGGAGGCGCGTCCCTCGCGGCTGTTGCTTGACGTCATCACTCACCTTTTTGTCACGTGACAACGAGTGGACGGTTGGGCTGAGAGATGCGCGAGCGAGGACGGTTGGGCTGAGAGCTGCGCTGGAGGCGGCTGTGTGAAGTTGTCCCATCTTTCCCCCTTCATGAAGATTATACAGCCATAGACTGCCAGCATATTGCCCAGCACGGTGACGGAGAGGAGGCAGAGGTAGCAGGTACCCCCACTGATACTGCAGTGCTACCGAGGGGTTGTGGTGGGCGGGCGCTGCCAAATAGGAGAGAGAGGTAGAGCTGTCCCCAGTGTCGCGGCTATTGGTGGAGGGCTGGCCCCGGGGCAGGTTAGACTAGCCCCCCCCCCCCCCCCCCTGATCACAGTGCATAGCTCCCAACATTGCATGTTAAAATTGGTCGTGAAAAGAGGAGGGGCTAAATGGGAAATGGGCGGGGCATCGGTAAAGGGGCATGGTCTATTGCCACGACCACCTGTTTTTTATCATTTTGGGGGGCATTCCCAAAACTTTCATAGTGACTAGGCAAGCCCCAAACTCTCTCCCTGACAAATTTTTTAGGGATGGCCATCGATGGTTGCCATCGATGTCAATTGTGCAACTGGTCATGGATAGTGTTAACATATGCAATGAATGACCATCGGTATTTTTAACTATCGATGGTCATCCATTGTGTTTCACTGATTGGCTGGTGGGCCAATCAAAACACAAGGGCGGGGCTTTGCTCCATGCCCCAGCACTTTGAAACAAACAACAACAAAAAAAGCAAACCATCTGGTTCTCCCCCATCGATGGCAAAAGTATTTGACATCAGCCATAAACCATCAATGATTTTGAAATCATCCATGGTCAATGGCCATCCCTACTCCCCAGTGGCGTAACAAGATACATGTGGGCCACATAGCAAAGTTTGTAAGTGCCCCTATTTAGCACCTAATGCTGAAAAGTGTATACAGCACATGATACTTTGACAGGTAAAGTGGGCCCCTCTCAGCTCTGGGCCCCATAGCAGCTGCACCCCCTGCACCTAGGGTTACCACCTAGTCCCTTTAATTCCGGACACATGTTAATTACACAGGTTCTGTGGCAGTTTAAAATCAGGTGAAGTGGAGTCTTGAAGTCAGCCAGCCACAGAACCTGTGTAATTAATATGTGTCCGGAATTAAAGGGACTAGGTGGTAACCCTACCTGCACCTATGGTAGTTACACCCTTGCTACTCCCTGTTCTTCTGCCTGTAGTGAAGAGATGCTGAGCACAGGTGCAAGGCATCTCTTCAGCGATCACCAATATGATCTCCTGCTCCACCCCAACTGCGGGTCAGCCTCCAATAGAGGGACAGTACTGATGTATTTGGGTCTGGAGACTGTGTGCAATCGATGTGCAGGATTGCGGTCGGGCCGGGACACATGCAGAGAGAGATCTGCAACAAGGCTGAGTTCGGTGTCAGAGGGCTGAGTTGGGGGTGGGGCTATCCGAGTATTCGGGACACTTATCAAATCCCCTCCCTTAAATATAGTGAAAGTGTAATCCCTGAGTATAATTGATAGCCCATTTTAGCCAAAATTGTACATTGGCTGAACCCTCCGCTAGGACCAGCCATCAATGGGAGGAGATGTTTTCCAGGCTGATCCCTCCTGTCAACCATGACCAGCTTTTTCTGACCTTTTTCTGACCTGTATATTATTACACACACACACTCACAGGTAATCAGTTCTGATATATCGCTGCTGCAAAAGCAGTCACAAATGACGGCAGCAAATACGATTGATATTATGTGCAGCAGGTTCAATCTCCAATTTCTGTGCTCGATCCACAGAATTGGGTAAAATCTCCCAAAATCGCATAAGTGTATGTGTTTTTAACTCAGGACACCCTCATCCCAAGGGACCTTAATGAGTAAAACACAGTGAATATTGTTTTGAAAAAAATGGATAATTTTTTGCCTTTATTCTCCCCATTTAACTTTCCTTTTTACTTGTATTCTGTGGTGTTTTATTTCCTATTTTTTCATTAGGTTCACTTCATACTGTAACATGTTTTTTTTTTTTTTTTTGTGTGTGTGACCGCGCTCTGATTGGTAAGCTTCTCCAATATAAAAAGGTACTTCAAGGGTTTGGTGCTAGGAGCGCTAAAAATAATAAAGGGGGTATGTGATATGACTGGTCCAGGCGGGAGAGGAGGTTGAAAATAAATAAAAAATAATAAAAATAAAATAACTAAAAATAAAATAATATAATAAAAATAAAGATAAATAAATAATAAAATGAAAGTAAAAAATAAATAAAAGAGAATAAATTGAGAAAATTAATAACATGTATACTGTATGTA